>NW_022264985.1:0-32500 GCF_002021735.2 Oncorhynchus kisutch | reverse complement strand
TAGGTAGAGCTTCTTAACGCGGTAGGGAAAGTAGAGTTTCTTAACACGGTAGGGAAAGTAGAGTTTCTTAACGCGGTAGTGAAGGTAGAGCTTCTTAACGCGGTAGTGAAGGTAGAGCTTCTTAACGCGGTAGAGAAGGTAGAGTTTCTTAACGCGGTAGAGAAAGTAGAGTTTCTTAACGTGGTAGGGAAAGTAGAGCTTCTTAACGCGGTAGTGAAGGTAGAGCTTCTTAACGCGGTAGGGAAAGTAGAGTTTCTTAACACGGTAGGGAAAGTAGAGCTTCTTAACGCGGTAGTGAAGGTAGAGCTTCTTAACGCGGTAGAGAAAGTAGAGCTTAACGCGGTAGTGAAGGTAGAGCTTCTTAACGCGGTAGGGAAAGTAGAGCTTCTTAACGCGGTAGTGAAGGTAGAGTTTCTTAACGCGGTAGGGAAAGTAGAGCATCTTAACGTGGTAGAGAAGGTAGAGCTTCTTAACGCGGTAGAGAAAGTAGAGCTTCTTAACGCGGTAGGGAAAGTAGAGCTTCTTAACGCGGTAGAGAAGGTAGAGCTTCTTAACGCGGTAGGGAAAGTAGAGCATCTTAACGCGGTAGAGAAGGTAGAGCTTCTTAACGCGGTAGAGAAAGTAGAGCTTCTTAACGCGGTAGGGAAAGTAGAGCTTCTTAACGCGGTAGGGAAAGTAGAGCTTCCTTGAGTGTGTTGAATTCTGAGCTGCTGCCAAGCCACAGAGGTCCTTCCTTAGTGGAAATAGTCTGAGGGTCATCTGAGGCTCAGGGACTGAGAGAGACAGGTACTTACACACTTCCATTTCCATATGCTCAAACAGGGCTCTTTAGGTCTGTGTTCTGCCTCCAGTTAGCAACATGACAATATACTCAACAATCATGTCATTAAGGCTGAAGTTGTGAGGGGGGCTTAACTGTTCGGTGCAGCTCTCAGACTTCAGACCAAAGTCAAAGAGCCTTGTCTCTCACCAGATACAGATGAAACTGTTTCAGTATCTGGATGGCTCATCTTCCTCCTCCTCCTCTTCCTCCTCCTCCTCCTCCTCTTCCTCCTCCTCCTCTTCCTCTTCTTCCTCCTCTTCCTCCACCTGCTCCTCCTCCTCTTCCTCCTCTTCCTCTTCCTCTTCTTCCTCTCCCTCTTCTTCCTCCTCCTTTGCTGTGCAGGTTTGCTCATGTTCAGTAAGGAAATCCTCATGGCAACCGAGGAAGGTACCGCCTTCCTTGTATGGGCATTGTTATGCTCCGAAAAATAAATTTACTTTGACATGTTAGTCATTTAGCAGACGCCCAGAGAGACTTACAGTCAGTACATTCATCATCAGATAGCTAGAGAGACTTACAGTCAGTACATTCATCATCAGATAGCTAGAGAGACTTACAGTCAGTACATTCATCATCAGATAGCTAGAGAGACTTACAGTCAGTACATTCATCATCAGATAGCTAGAGAGACTTACAGTCAGTACATTCATCATCAGATAGCTAGAGAGACTTACAGTCAGTACATTCATCATCAGATAGCTAGAGAGACTTACAGTCAGTACATTCATCATCAGATAGCTAGAGAGACTTACAGTCAGTACATTCATCATCAGATAGCTAGAGAGACTTACAGTCAGTACATTCATCATCAGATAGCTAGAGAGACTTACAGTCAGTACATTCATCATCAGATAGCTAGAGAGACTTACAGTCAGTACATTCATCATCAGATAGCTAGAGAGACTTACAGTCAGTACATTCATCATCAGATAGCTAGAGAGACTTACAGTCAGTACATTCATCATCAGATAGCTAGAGAGACTTACAGTCAGTACATTCATCATCAGATAGCTAGAGAGACTTACAGTCAGTACATTCATCATCAGATAGCTAGAGAGACTTACAGTCAGTACATTCATCATCAGATAGCTAGAGAGACTTACAGTCAGTACATTCATCATCAGATAGCTAGAGAGACTTACAGTCAGTACATTCATCATCAGATAGCTAGAGAGACTTACAGTCAGTACATTCATCATCAGATAGCTAGAGAGACTTACAGTCAGTACATTCATCATCAGATAGCTAGAGAGACTTACAGTCAGTACATTCATCATCAGATAGCTAGAGAGACTTACAGTCAGTACATTCATCATCAGATAGCTAGAGAGACTTACAGTCAGTACATTCATCATCAGATAGCTAGAGAGACTTACAGTCAGTACATTCATCATCAGATAGCTAGAGAGACTTACAGTCAGTACATTCATCATCAGATAGCTAGAGAGACTTACAGTCAGTACATTCATCATCAGATAGCTAGAGAGACTTACAGTCAGTACATTCATCATCAGATAGCTAGAGAGACTTACAGTCAGTACATTCATCATCAGATAGCTAGAGAGACTTACAGTCAGTACATTCATCATCAGATAGCTAGAGAGACTTACAGTCAGTACATTCATCTTCAGATAGCTAGAGAGACTTACAGTCAGTACATTCATCATCAGATAGCTAGAGAGACTTACAGTCAGTACATTCATCATCAGATAGCTAGAGAGACTTACAGTCAGTACATTCATCATCAGATAGCTAGAGAGACTTACAGTCAGTACATTCATCATCAGATAGCTAGAGAGACTTACAGTCAGTACATTCATCATCAGATAGCTAGAGAGACTTACAGTCAGTACATTCATCATCAGATAGCTAGAGAGACTTACAGTCAGTACATTCATCATCAGATAGCTAGAGAGACTTACAGTCAGTACATTCATCATCAGATAGCTAGAGAGACTTACAGTCAGTACATTCATCATCAGATAGCTAGAGAGACTTACAGTCAGTACATTCATCTTCAGATAGCTAGAGAGACTTACAGTCAGTACATTCATCATCAGATAGCTAGAGAGACTTACAGTCAGTACATTCATCATCAGATAGCTAGAGAGACTTACAGTCAGTACATTCATCATCAGATAGCTAGAGAGACTTACAGTCAGTACATTCATCATCAGATAGCTAGAGAGACTTACAGTCAGTACATTCATCATCAGATAGCTAGAGAGACTTACAGTCAGTACATTCATCATCAGATAGCTAGAGAGACTTACAGTCAGTACATTCATCTTCAGATAGCTAGAGAGACTTACAGTCAGTACATTCATCATCAGATAGCTAGAGAGACTTACAGTCAGTACATTCATCATCAGATAGCTAGAGAGACTTACAGTCAGTACATTCATCTCCAGATAGCTAGAGAGACTTATAGTCAGTACATTCATCATCAGATAGCTAGAGAGACTTACAGTCAGTACATTCATCATCAGATAGCTAGAGAGACTTACAGTCAGTACATTCATCTTCAGATAGCTAGAGAGACTTACAGTCAGTACATTCATCATCAGATAGCTAGAGAGACTTACAGTCAGTACATTCATCTTCAGATAGCTAGATGGACCAGTCATAGTCAGGACATTCATCTCCAGATAGCTAGATGGACCAGTCATAGTCAGTACATTCATCTTCAGATAGCTAGGTGGACCAGTAATAGTCAGGACATTCATCTCCAGATAGCTAGATGGACCAGTCATAGTCAGTACATTCATCTTCAGATAGCTAGGTGGACCATTCATAGTCAGTACATTCATCTTCAGATAGCTAGGTGGACCAGTCATAGTCAGGACATTCATCTCCAGATAGCTAGATGGACCAGTCATAGTCAGTACATTCATCTTCAGATAGCTAGGTGGACCAGTCATAGTCAGTACATTCATCTTCAGATAGCTAGGTGGACCAGTCATAGTCAGGACATTCATCTCCAGATAGCTAGATGGACCAGTCATAGTCATTACATTCATCTTCAGATAGCTAGGTGGACCAGTCATAGTCAGTACATTCATCTTCAGATAGCTAGGTGGACCAGTAATAGTCAGGACATTCATCTCCAGATAGCTAGATGGACCAGTCATAGTCAGTACATTCATCTTCAGATAGCTAGGTGGACCATTCATAGTCAGTACATTCATCTTCAGATAGCTAGGTGGACCAGTCATAGTCAGTAAAGTATCTGTCAGCTAAGTTAGAGCTAGTAAGGGTGGGAGGGGATTATTTAACTCTTTGAAGAGGTTTCAGATGTTTTCAGAAGATGTCCTAGCTTCACGGAGAAGCTGGTTCCACCATTGGGGTACCAGGACAGAGAAGAGCTTGGACTGGGACAGTGTGAGACATAGGATGTGAAAAGGTAGGAGAGTGAGGTCGAAGAGGCAGAATTAGGAGACAGGAAGGAGAAGGATTTAGCAGAAGGGAGAGATGATAGGATAGAAGAGGAGAGAGTAGAGAGAGAGAGAGAGAAAGAGAGAGAGAGAGAGAGAGAGAGAGAGAGAGAGAGACCGACCATCTGGGTAGGGGCTGAGTGGTTAGAGATGATAGGATAGGAGAGGAGAGAGTAGTGGGAGAGAGAGAGACCATCTGGGTAGGGGATGAGTGGTTAGAGATAATAGGATAGGAGAGGAGAGAGAGAGCAAAGATTGTGACGGTGCGTGACTGTGTAGGGTGAGTGGTTAGGGCTGGAAAGGGAGACAGAAAGGAGAACAAAGTAGTGATCAGAGACCTGGAGAGGTGTTGCTGTGAGGTTAGTAGGTGAGCAGCCTCTAGTAAAGATGAGGACAAGCGTATTGCCTGCCTTGTGAGTTGGAGGGGACTGGGAAAGAGTGAGGTCAAATGTAGCAAGGAGGGGAAAGCGAGAGTTGGAAAGACATTAATCAGTATTCGGTCATGTTTCCGGTCACCTTGCCCTGATTAAAAGCAGTGGTTCGCGCTTTCAGTTTCATGCGAATGCTGCCAGCAATCCACGGTTTCTGGTTAGGGAATGTTTTAATCGTTGCTATGGGAACGACATCTTCAATGCCCGTTCTAATGAACTCGCTCACCGAATCAGCATATTCGTCAATGTTGTTGTTTGACGCAATATGAAACATATCCCAGTCCACGTGATGGAAGCAGTCTTGGAGCGTGGAATCAGATTGGTCGGACCAGCGTTGAACAGACCTCAGCGCGGGAGCTTCTTGTTTTAGCTTCTGTCTGTAGGCAGGGAGCAACAAAATGGAGTCGTGGTCAGCTTTTCCGAAAGGAGGGCGGGGGAGGGCCTTATATGCATCGCGGAAGTTAGAATAGCAATGATCTAAGGTTTTACCAGCCCTGGTTGCGCAATCGATATGCTGATACAATTTAGGGAGTCTTGTTTTCAGATTGGCATTGTTAAAATCCCCAGCTACAATGAATGCAGCCTCAGGATGTGTGGATTCCAGTTTGCAAAGAGTCAAATAAAGTTAGTTCAGAGCCATCGATGTGTCTGCTTGGGGGGGAATATATACGGCTGTGATTATAATCAAAGAGAATTCTCTTGGTAGATAATGTGGTCGACATTTGATTGTGAGGAATTCTAAATCAGGTGAACAGAAGGACTTGAGTTCCTGTATGTTGTTGTGACCACACCACGTCTCGTTAACCATAAAGCATATGCCCCCGCCCCTCTTCTTACCAGAAAGATGTTTGTTTCTGTCGGCGCGATGCGTGGAGAAACCAGCTGGCTGCACCGACTCCGATAGAGTCTCTCAAGTGAGCCATGTTTCCGTGAAGCAAAGAACGTTACAGTCTCTGATGTCCCTCTGGAATGCTACCCTTGCTCGGATTTCATCAACCTTGTCAAGAGACTGGACATTGGCGAGTAGAATGCTAGGGAGTGGCGTGCGATGTGCCCGTCTCCAGAGCCTGACCAGAAGACCGCTTCGTTTGCCTCTTTTACAACGTCATTGTTTTGGGGTCGCCGGCTGGGATCCATTCCGTTGTCCTGGGTGGAAGGTAGAACGCAGGATCCGCTTCGCGAAAGTCATATTCTTGGTCGTACTGATGGTGAGTTGACGCTGCTCTTATATTCAGTAGTTCTTCTCGACTGTATGTAATGAAACCTAAGATGACCTGGGGTACCAATGTAAGAAATAACAAAAAACTGCATAGTTCCTAGGAACGCGAAGCGAGGCGGCCATCTCTGTCGGCGCCGGAAGTAAAGCCAGCAGGTAGCCTAGTGGTTAGAGCGTTGGACTAGTAACCAGCAGGTAGCCTAGTGGTTAGAGCAGGTAGCCTAGTGGTTAGTGCGTTGGACTAGTAACCAGCAGGTAGCCTAGTGGTTAGAGCGTTGGACTAGTAACCAGCAGGTAGCCTAGTGGTTAGAGCAGGTAGCCTAGTGGTTAGAGCGTTGGACTAGTAACCAGCAGGTAGCCTCGTGGTTAGAGCGTTGGACTAGTAACCAGCAGGTAGCCTAGTGGTTAGAGCGTTGGACTAGTAACCAGCAGGTAGCCTAGTGGTTAGAGTGTTGGACTAGTAACCAGCAGGTAGCCTAGTGGTTAGAGTGTTGGACTAGTAACCAGCAGGTAGCCTAGTGGTTAGAGCTTTGGACTAGTAACCAGCAGGTAGCCTAGTGGTTAGAGCGTTGGACTAGTAACCAGCAGGTAGTCTAGTGGATAGAGCGTTGGACTAGTCACCAACAGGTAGCCTAGTGGTTAGAGCGTTGGACTAGTAACCAGCAGGTAGCCTAGTGGTTAGAGTGTTGGACTAGTAACCAGCAGGTAGCCTAGTGGTTAGAGTGTTGGACTAGACCAGTTAGTTAACCCACTGTTCCTAGACCAGTTAACCCACTGTTCCTAGACCAGTTAACCCACTGTTCCTAGACCAGTTAGTTAACCCACTGTTCCTAGACCAATTAATTAACCCACTGTTCCTAGACCAGTTAACCCACTGTTCCTAGACCAGTTAACCCACTGTTCCTAGACCAGTTAACCCCCTGTTCCTAGACCAGTTAACCCACTGTTCCTAGACCAGTTAACCCACTGTTCCTAGACCAGTTAACCCACTGTTCCTAGGTCGTCATAGTAAATAAGTATTTGTTCTTAACTGACTAGTTAAATAAAGTATTCAACATGTATAAAAGTTATTGGGGTGTTTCCTCCCTCCCCCTCCAGCCCGTCATCTTGGGGTGCCTTAAGTGCCCGTAGAGTGTTTCCTCCCTCCCCCTCCAGCCCGTCATCTTGGGGTGCCTTAAGTGCCCGTAGAGTTCTCGGGAGCCCATCAACCTGAAATGGGCTATGTGCTTCCAGGTTAGGTTTGCTCTGATTTCTTCCGATTTAGAAAAAATCTCCATGAGCTGATCGTAGCCTGCAGTTGGGGAATAACAACATGTAATGTACATCTGGCTTTAGTCCTATCTACAGGAGGACTCAAATCATATCTATTCATAGCAGTGGAAACTGGATATCAACAAGCTATTTAGGTCAGGTGTGTGTGTGTGTGTGTGTGTGTGTGTGTGTGTGTGTGTGTGTGTGTGTGTGTGTGTGTGTGTGTGTGTGTGTGTGTGTATGTGTGTGTGTGTGTGTGTGTGTGTCTGTGTGTGTGTGTGTGTGTGTGTGTGTGTGCGTTCAAGGGCACCGCAGCGGAACTTTCCACCCTAGAATAGGACCATAGAACTGTAAACCACACAATCACTCTGTTTCCAACCGGTTATACATGACATATCAACCTGGCTGGTACATGACATATCAACCTGACTGGTACATTATATATCAACCTGACATATCAACCTGACATATCAACCTGACTGGTACAGGACATATCAACCTGACTGGTACATGACATATCAACCTGACTGGTACATGACATATCAACCTGACTGGTACATGCCATAGCAACCTGACTGGTACATGGAATATCAACCTGACTGGTACATGACATATCAACCTGACATATCGACCTGACTGGTAAATGACATATCAACCTGACTGGTACATGACATATCAACCTGACATATCAACCTGACAGGTACATGACATATCAACATGAGTGGTACACGACATATCAGCCTGACTGGTACATGCCATATCAACCTGACATATCAACCCGACTGGTACATGCCATATCAACCTGACATATCAACCCGACTGGTACATGCCATATCAACCTGACATATCAACCTGACTGGTACATGACATATCAACCTGCCTGGTACATGACATATCAACCTGACATCGACCTGACTGATAAATGACATATCAACCTGACTGGTACATGGAATATCAACCTGACAGGTACATGACATGTCAACCTGACATATCAACCCGACTGGTGCATGACATATCAACCTGGCTGGTACATGACATGTCAACCCGACATATCAACCTGACTGGTACATGACATATCAACCTGCCTGGTACATGACATATCAACCTGACTGGTACATGACATATCAACCTGACATATCGACCTGACTGGTAAATGACATGTCAACCTGACTGGTACAGGACATATCAACCTGACTGGTAAATGACATATCAACCTGACTGGTACATGACATATCAACCTGACTGGTACAGGACATATCAACCTGACTGGCACATGACATATCAACCTGGCTGGTACATGACATATCAACCTGACTGTCACATGCCACATCAACCCGACTGGTACATGACATATCAACCTGGCTGGTACATGCCATATCGACCTGACTGGTACATGGCATATCGACCTCGCTGGTACATGACATATCGACCTGACTGGTACATGACATATCAACCTGGCTGGTACAGGACATATCAACTTGACTGGTACAGGACATGTCAACTTGACTGGTACATGACATATCAACCTGACTGGTACATGACATATCAACCTGACTGGTACATGACATATAAACCTGACTGGTACATGACATATCAACCTGACTGGTACATGACATATAAACCTGGCATATCAACCTGACTGGTAAAACGTCTCCAACTAGTTATACCAAAATGACAGCTCCTTCTGGTTCAGAGAGACATGACAGGTTCTGTTTATTCATGATGTTGTGTTTCAGAGGGAGAATGACAGATCCTCCTGGTTCAGAGAGACATGACAGGTTCTGTTTATTCATGATGTTGTGTTTCAGAGGGAGAATGACAGATCCTTCTGGTTCAGAGAGACATGACAGGTTCTGTTTATTCATGATGTTGTGTTTCAGAGGGAGAATGACAGATCCTCCTGGTTCAGAGAGACATGACAGGTTCTGTTTATTCATGATGTTGTGTTTCAGAGGGAGAATGACAGGTTCTGCTTTGGGATTGTGTTGCCGGGGCAGCCAGTGATCTGAATGTTGACTTTGTGATTGTCTGATCACTAAAATATTTAGACCAACAATACATAATCAATGATTGCTGATTGTGAATATGTGTTTGTTTGTTTTAGATTACAAGACTGTTTGAGTAACTCTTCCTCCTCTCTCCCTGAATGTTTCTGTTAACTCTTCCTCCTCTCTCTCTCTTAATGTTTCTGTTAACTCTTCCTCCTCTCTCTCCCTGAATGTTTCTGTTAACTCTTCATCTTCCTCCTCTCTCTCTGAATGTTTCTCTGAACTCTTCCTCTTCCTCTCTCTCTCTCTGAATGTTTCTCTGAACTCTTCCTCTTCCTCTCTCTCTCTGAATGTTTCTCTTCCTCTTCCTCTTCCTCTCTCTCTCTGAATGTTTCTGTTGACCCTTCCTCTTCCCCTCTCTCTCTTTTTCTCCTAGTTGGAGCGAGTGGGCGGTCAGGAGGTGGTGGTTTATGACCAGAGTTCATCTGACCCCTTGACTCTTCCCTCGGAGGCCTTCCTTACCGTCCTATTGGACAAGCTGGAGAGGAGCTTCCCTTCCGTACACCTGCTCTCAGGTTAGACACACTCACTTAGCCCGTCATCTTCCTCACTGCCTCTCTCTCTCTCCCCTTCCTCTCTTTCACTCCTCCCTCCCCCTCCATCCCTTCATCTTCCTCACTGCCTCTCTCTCTCTCCCCTTCCTCTCTTTCCCTCGCCCTCCAGCCCGTCATCTTCCTCACTGCCTCTCTCTCTCTCCCCTTCCTCTCTTTCCCTCCTCCCTCCCCCTCCAGCCCGTCATCTTCCTCACTGCCTCTCTCTCTCTCCCCTTCCTCTCTTTCCCTCGCCCTCCATCCTGTCATCTTCCTCACTGCCTCTCTCTCTCTCCCCTTCCTCTCTTTCCCTCCTCCCTCCCCCTCCAGCCCGTCATCTTCCTCACTGCCTCTCTCTCTCTCCCCTTCCTCTCTTTCCCTCCACCCTCCCCCTCCATCCCGTCATCTTCCTCACTGCCTCTCTCTCTCTCCCCTTCCTCTCTTTCCCTCCTCCCTCCCCCTCCAGCCCGTCATCTTCCTCACTGCCTCTCTCTCTCTCCCCTTCCTCTCTTTCCCTCCTCCCTCCCCCTCCATCCCTTCATCTTCCTCACTGCCTCTCTCTCTCTCCCCTTCCTCTCTTTCCCTCGCCCTCCAGCCCGTCATCTTCCTCACTGCCTCTCTCTCTCTCCCCTTCCTCTCTTTCCCTCCTCCCTCCCCCTCCATCCCTTCATCTTCCTCACTGCCTCTCTCTCTCTCCCCTTCCTCTCTTTCCCTCGCCCTCCAGCCCGTCATCTTCCTCACTGCCTCACTCTCTCTCCCCTTCCTCTCTTTCCCTCCTCCCTCCCCCTCCATCCCTTCATCCTCCTCACTGCCCCCCTCTCTCCCCTTCATCTCTTTCCCTCGCCCTCCAGCCCGTCATCTTCCTCACTGCCTCTCTCTCTCTCCCCTTCCTCTCTTTCCCTCCTCCCTCCCCCTCCATCCCTTCATCTTCCTCACTGCCTCTCTCTCTCTCCCCTTCCTCTCTTTCCCTCCCCTCCATCCCTTCATCTTCCTCACTGCCTCTCTCTCTCTCTCCTTCCTCTCTTTCCCTCCTCCCTCCCCCTCCATCCCTTCATCTTCCTCACTGCCTCTCTCTCTCTCCCCTTCCTCTCTTTCCCTCCTCCCTCCCCCTCCATCCCTTCATCTTCCTCACTGCCTCTCTCTCTCTCCCCTTCCTCTCTTTCCCTCCCCTCCATCCCTTCATCTTCCTCACTGCCTCTCTCTCTCTCCCCTTCCTCTCTTTCCCTCCCCTCCATCCCTTCATCTTCCTCACTGCCTCTCTCTCTCTCTCCTTCCTCTCTTTCCCTCCTCCCTCCCCCTCCATCCCTTCATCCTCCTCACTGCCTCTCTCTCTCTCTCCTTCCTCTGTTCCCCTCCTCCCTCCCTTCTCCTATCAGCTGCTAGAACTAGGCTGCTGACATGCTGGACATCCTGCTACCTTCCTTCATCCTTTCACAACATCATTCACACGTACTCATTCACTCATTCATCACTGGCCAGTGAGGTGGTGATAGGACAGCTCACTGAAAATGGCTGCTGGTGATAGGACAGCTCACTGAAAATGGCTGCTGGTGATAGGACAGCTCACTGAAAATGGCTGCTGGTGATAGGACAGCTAACTGAAAATGGCTGCTGGTGATAGGACAGCTAACTGAAAATGGCTGCTGGTGATAGGACAGCTAACTGAAAATGGCTGCTGGTGATAGGACAGCTAACTGAAAATGGCTGCTGGTGATAGGACAGCTAACGGAAAATGGCTGCTGGTGATAGGACAGCTAACTGAAAATGGCTGCTGGTGATAGGACAGCTAACTGAAAATGGCTGCTGGTGATAGGACAGCTAACTGAAAATGGCTGCTGGTGATAGGACAGCTAACTGAAAATGGCTGCTGGTGATAGGACAGCTAACTGAAAATGTGGACGTGAATGGGTTAAATGAGGACGATGAGGACGTGAATAGGTTAAATGAGGACGTGAATGGGTTAAATGAGGACGTGAATGGGTTAAATGAGGACGTGAATGGGTTAAATGAGGACGTGAGGATGTGAATGAGTTAAATGAGGACGTGAGGACGTGAATGGGTTAAATGAGGATGTGAATGGGTTAAATGAGGACGTGAATGGGTTAAATGAGGACGTGAATGGGTTAAATGAGGATGTGAATGGGTTAATTGAGGACGTGGATGGGTTAAATGAGGACGATGAGGACGTGAATAGGTTAAATGAGGACGTGAATGGGTAAATGAGGATGTGAATGGGTTAAATGAGGACGATGAGGACGTGAATGGGTTAATTGAGGACGTGAATGGGTTAATTGAGGACGTGAATGGGTTAAATGAGGACGTGAATGGGTTAAATGAGGATGTGAATGGGTTAAATGAGGACGTGAATGGGTTAAATGAGGACGTGAATGGGTTAAATGAGGATGTGAATGGGTTAAATGAGGATGTGAATGGGTTAAATGAGGACGTAAATGGGTTAGATGAGGATGTGAATGGGTTAAATGAGGACGTGAATGGGTTAAATGAGGATGTGAATGGGTTAAATGAGGACGTGAATGGGTTTAATGAGTGTGTTTACACCAGATAAGTTGTCCAAGGCTCTCAGTTTTATTCTGGACCGCTGTCAGACTTAAAGAGAGTCCCAGATGACATTTAAAAGTACCTTTAGATCCGCTTTCTGTGGTTCCTGTCTCACTGTCTCAAATCTCAGTTAGGAAGTTGTTTCCTTTCAGATATGCTTCCTGTTTCTATGATGATGTCATCAGGTTGGAACTTCCCTCCAAACTAAGAACACCTGTAACATTAGACTTTATCTGACATCAGGTTATCACATGACATCAGACATTATAACTCTCCCTGGAGAGAAGTGAATTATTCTGCTGTTGGTCCTCTGCCCTGACAAACAATACAGTCAAATGTCACTGACTCTAACGACAGGTGCAGTACGTTGCAGTATGGACATTGATCCGGCAGCTCCACGGTTGCTATGGGGAAGTGACTGTGTTGAAATGAGACTGATCAAACTGTGTCACTCAAACCACTAAGCTTTTCCCACAGAGGAAGGTTCCACTAGGCTACCCTGGGGCGGCAGCGTAGCCTAGTGGTTAGAGCATTGGACTAGTAACCGGAAGGTTGCGAGTTCAAACCCCCGAGCTGACAAGGTACAAATCTGTCGTTCTGCCCCTGAACAGGCAGTTAACCCACTGTTCCCAGGCCGTCATTGAAAATAAGAATTTGTTCTTAACTGACTTGCCTAGTTAAATAAAGGTCAAATAAATAAAATAACCCTGGATACAATACACAGCTGTACATCCATCCTGTATGTTATAAATCACATGGGTTCATCAGTATTTCTGTCATGTGAGAGAGGAGGAGGAGAGAGGTGGAGAGAGGAGAGGAGAGGTGGAGAGAGGAGGAGAGAGGTGGAGAGAGGCAGAGTGACGATGAGAGGAGGAGAGAGGTGGAGAGAGGCAGAGTGACGATGAGAGGAGGAGAGAGGAGGAGAGAGGTGGAGAGAGGCAGAGTGACGAGGAGAGAGGTGGAGAGAGGCAGAGTGACGATGAGAGAGGAGGAGATTTAGGATGGATTTAGGATGGATCCATGGACGAACAGATCTGAAGGAGAGGCTGGAGAGCCATGGGTACATGGTTGCCAAGCAACTAGGACTGGGCTTGTCTGAGGGTCGGCTGGTACAGGTGGCTGGTGTGTGTGTGTGTGTCGCTGGGTGCAGAAGGCAGTGTATCAGTATTGTGTAATGGACTCAGCAGGTCAGGTTGTTCCTCTATAAACACTGCTAGATAATAATGTACAACACAACCATTCAGTTTGGCTGCTGTTGCTAGGCAGGTTTAGTGTACAATATCAGAGCCTGCTTGTCTTATGATGGTGCAGGTCTTTGTGAGATTAGAGTTTGTTACTAAAGGCCTTTTTTGACCAACTATGTTGCAATGTTTTCGTCGGAATTCTGTAAAATAAATACATATTCTGATTTTGACGCATCTATCATTCACACCGAAGTTCGATGTGTAACCTCTAGTATCTCTAATACAGTGACCTCTAGTGTCTCTAATACAGTAACCTATAGTATCTCTAATACAGTAACCTCTAGTGTCTCTAATACAGTAACCTATAGTATCTCTAATACAGTAACCTCGAGTATCTCTAATACAGTAACCTCTAGTATCTAATACAGTAACCTCGAGTATCTCTAATACAGTAACCTATAGTATCTCTAATACAGTAACCTCGAGTATCTCTAATACAGTAACCTCTAGTATCTAATACAGTAACCTCGAGTATCTCTAATACAGTAACCTATAGTATCTCTAATACAGTAACCTCGAGTATCTCTAATACAGTAACCTCTAGTATCTAATACAGTAACCTCGAGTATCTCTAATACAGTAACCTATAGTATCTCTAATACAGTAACCTATAGTACCTCCAATACAGTAACCTCGAGTATCTCTAATACAGTAACCTATAGTATCTCTAATACAGTAACCTCGAGTATCTCTAATACAGTAACCTCTAGTATCTAATACAGTAACCTCTAGTGTCTCTAATACAGTAACCTCGAGTATCTCTAATACAGTAACCTCTAGTATCTAATACAGTAACCTCTAGTGTCTCTAATACAGTAACCTCGAGTATCTCTAATACAGTAACCTCTAGTATCTAATACAGTAACCTCTAGTGTCTCTAATACAGTAACCTATAGTATCTCTAATACAGTAACCTCTAGTATCTAATACAGTAACCTCTAGTGTCTCTAATACAGTAACCTCGAGTATCTCTAATACAGTAACCTCTAGTATCTAATACAGTAACCTCTAGTGTCTCTAATACAGTAACCTCGAGTATCTCTAATACAGTAACCTATAGTATCTCTAATACAGTAACCTCTAGTATCTAATACAGTAACCTCTAGTATCTCTAATACAGTAACCTCTAGTATCTCTAATACAGTAACCTATAGTGTATCTAATACAGTAGCCTATAGTATCTCTAATACAGTAACCTCTAGTGTCTCTAATACAGTAACCTATAGTATCTAATACAGTAACCTCTAGTGTCTCTAATACAGTAACCTATAGTATCTCTAATACAGTAACCTCGAGTATCTCTAATACAGTAACCTCTAGTATCTAATACAGTAACCTCGAGTATCTCTAATACAGTAACCTCGAGTATCTCTAATACAGTAACCTATAGTATCTCTAATACAGTAACCTATAGTATCTCTAATACAGTAACCTCGAGTATCTCTAATACAGTAACCTCTAGTATCTAATACAGTAACCTCGAGTATCTCTAATACAGTAACCTATAGTATCTCTAATACAGTAACCTATAGTACCTCCAATACAGTAACCTCGAGTATCTCTAATACAGTAACCTATAGTATCTCTAATACAGTAACCTCGAGTATCTCTAATACAGTAACCTCTAGTGTCTCTAATACAGTAACCTCTAGTGTCTCTAATACAGTAACCTCTAGTGTCTCTAATACAGTAACCTATAGTATCTAATACAGTAACCTCTAGTATCTAATACAGTAACCTATAGTGTGATCTCTAATACAGTAACCTCTAGTATCTAATACAGTAACCTATAGTATCTAATACAGTAACCTCTAGTATCTAATACAGTAACCTATAGTGTGATCTCTAATACAGTAACCTCGAGTATCTCTAATACAGTAACCTATAGTATCTCTAATACAGTAACCTCGAGTATCTCTAATACAGTAACCTCTAGTGTCTCTAATACAGTAACCTCTAGTGTCTCTAATACAGTAACCTCTAGTGTCTCTAATACAGTAACCTCTAGTGTCTCTAATACAGTAACCTATAGTATCTCTAATACAGTAACCTCTAGTGTCTCTAATACAGTCATCTCTAGTATCTAATAAGTAACCTAAAGTATCTAATACAGTAACCTATAGTATCTAATACAGTAACCTCTAGTATCTCTAATACAGTAACCTCTAGTATCTCTAATACAGTAACCTCTAGTATCTCTAATACAGTAACCTATAGTGTCTCTAATACAGTAACCTCTAGTATCTAATAAGTAACCTATAGTATCTCTAATACAGTAACCTATAGTATCTCTAATACAGTAACCTCTAGTATCTCTAATACAGTAACCTCTAGTATCTCTAATACAGTAACCTCTAGTATCTAATAAGTAACCTATAGTATCTCTAATACAGTAACCTATAGTATCTAATACAGTAACCTCTAGTATCTAATAAGTAACCTATAGTATCTCTAATACAGTAACCTATAGTGTCTCTAATACAGTAACCTCTAGTATCTAATAAGTAACCTATAGTATTTCTAATACAGTAACCTATAGTATCTCTAATACAGTAACCTCTAGTGTCTCTAATACAGTAACCTCTAGTATCTAATAAGTAACCTATAGTATCTCTAATACAGTAACCTATAGTGTCTCTAATACAGTAACCTCGAGTATCTAATAAGTAACCTATAGTATCTAATACAGTCATCTCTAGTATCTCCAATACAGTAACCTATAGTATCTCTAATACAGTAACCTATAGTGTCTCTAATACAGTAACCTCTAGTATCTAATACAGTAACCTCTAGTGTCTCTAATACAGTAACCTATAGTGTCTCTAATACAGTAACCTCTAGTATCTAATAAGTAACCTATAGTATCTAATACAGTCATCTCTAGTATCTCCAATACAGTAACCTATAGTATCTCTAATACAGTAACCTATAGTATCTCTAATACAGTAACCTCTAGTGTCTCTAATACAGTAACCTCTAGTATCTAATAAGTAACCTCTAGTGTCTCTAATACAGTAACCTCGAGTATCTAATAAGTAACCTCTAGTGTCTCTAATACAGTAACCTCGAGTATCTCTAATACAGTAACCTCTAGTATCTCCAATACAGTAACCTCGAGTATCTCTAATACAGTCATCTCTAGTATCTCTAATACAGTAACCTCTAGTGTCTCTAATACAGTCATCTCTAGTATCTCTAATACAGTAACCTCTAGTATCCAATACAGTAACCTATAGTATCTCTAATACAGTAACCTCTAGTATCTCTAATACAGTAACCTCTAGTATCTCTAATACAGTAACCTCTAGTATCTAATAAGTAACCTCTAGTGTCTCTAATACAGTAACCTCTAGTATCTCTAATACAGTAACCTCTAGTATCTAATAAGTAACCTCTAGTGTCTCTAATACAGTAACCTCTAGTGTCTCTAATACAGTAATCTCTAGTGTCTCTAATACAGTAACCTCTAGTGTCTCTAATACAGTAACCTCTAGTGTCTCTAATACAGTAACCTCTAGTATCTAATAAGTAACCTCTAGTATCTCTAATACAGTAACCTATAGTATCTAATACAGTAACCTCTAGTGTCTCTAATACAGTAACCTCTAGTATCTCTAATACAGTAACCTATAGTATCTAATACAGTAACCTCTAGTGTCTCCAATACAGTAACCTCTAGTATCTAATACAGTAACTTATAGTGTGATCTCTAATACAGTAACCTCTAGTATCTAATACAGTAACCTCTAGTATCTCTAATACAGTAACCTATAGTATCTCTAATACAGTAACCTCTAGTATCTAATACAGTAACCTCTAGTATCTCTAATACAGTAACCTCTAGTATTTAAATTTTACCTTTATTTAACCAGGCAAGTCAGTTAAGAACATATTCTTATTTTCAATGACGGCCTGGGAACAATGGGTTAACTGCCTGTTCAGGGGCAGAACGACAGATTTGTACCTTGTCAGCTCGGGGGTTTGAACTTGCAACCTTCTGGTTACTAGTCCAATGCTCTAACCACTAGGCTACGCTGCCGCCCCCTGTATCTCCAATACAGTAACCTCTAGTATCTAATACAGTAACCTTTAGTATCTCCAATACAGTAACCTCTGTCATCCTTTATTTGATTGGGATGTTTCTGTGTGTCTGTCTTCAGGTGGTTTCTCAGCGTTTTCCCAGCTGTTTCCAGGTCTATGTGAAGGTAAGGCTCTTCTGGCCACGTCCTGCCTGGTCCCCACCTGCCTCTCTCAGCCCTGCCTGCCCCTCAACACCTCTGGGCCAACACGCATCCTGCCTCACCTCTACCTGGGCTGTCAGAGAGACGTACTCACCAAGGTATTAGATATATTACTATATATTATAGCATTCTAACCAGCTGTGTTCCTCCCTCCTCTGCAGGAAGTGATGTGTGTAAAGCATTCTAACCAGCTGTATTCCTCCCTCCTCTGCAGGAAGTGATGTGTGTAAAGCATTCTAACCAGCTGTATTCCTCCCTCCTCTGCAGGAAGTGATGTGTGTAAAGCATTCTAACCAGCTGTGTTCCTCCCTCCTCTGCAGGAAGTGATGTGTGTAAAGCATTCTAACCAGCTGTATTCCTCCCTCCTCTGCAGGAAGTGATGTGTGTAAAGCATTCTAACCAGCTGTGTTCCTCCCTCCTCTGCAGGAAGTGATGTGTGTAAAGCATTCTAACCAGCTGTGTTCCTCCCTCCTCTGCAGGAAGTGATGTGTGTAAAGCATTCTAACCAGCTCTATTCCTCCCTCCTCTGCAGGAAGTGATGTGTGTAAAGCATTCTAACCAGCTGTATTCCTCCCTCCTCTGCAGGAAGTGATGTGTGTAAAGCATTCTAACCAGCTGTATTCCTCCCTCCTCTGCAGGAAGTGATGTGTGTAAAGCATTCTAACCAGCTGTATTCCTCCCTCCTCTGCAGGAAGTGATGTGTGTAAAGCATTCTAACCAGCTCTATTCCTCCCTCCTCTGCAGGAAGTGATGTGTGTAAAGCATTCTAACCAGCTCTATTCCTCCCTCCTCTGCAGGAAGTGATGTGTGTAAAGCATTCTAACCAGCTCTATTCCTCCCTCCTCTGCAGGAAGTGATGTGTGTAAAGCATTCTAACCAGCTCTATTCCTCCCTCCTCTGCAGGAAGTGATGTGTGTAAAGCATTCTAACCAGCTCTATTCCTCCCTCCTCTGCAGGAAGTGATGTGTGTAAAGCATTCTAACCAGCTCTATTCCTCCCTCCTCTGCAGGAAGTGATGTGTGTAAAGCATTCTAACCAGCTGTATTCCTCCCTCCTCTGCAGGAAGTGATGTGTGTAAAGCATTCTAACCAGCTCTATTCCTCCCTCCTCTGCAGGAAGTGATGTGTGTAAAGCATTCTAACCAGCTGTATTCCTCCCTCCTCTGCAGGAAGTGATGTGTGTAAAGCATTCTAACCAGCTGTGTTCCTCCCTCCTCTGCAGGAAGTGATGCAGCAGAATGAGATAGCGTACGTCCTGAATGCCAGTAACACATGTCCCAAACCAGACTACATCCCTGAGTCTCACTTCCTGCGAGTTCCTGTCAACGACAGCTTCTGCGAGAAGATCCTCCCCTGGTTGGACAGATCTGTAGAGTTCATAGAGAAGGCCAAAGCCTCCAACGCCTGTGTGCTGGTCCACTGTCTGGCTGGCATCTCCCGCTCGGCAACCATCGCTATCGCTTACATCATGACGAGGATGGACATGTCACTAGACGAAGCTTACAGGTGAGATGATTGAACCCTGTAGGACCATAATAAGGATTTACAGGTGAGATGATTGAACCCAGTAGGACCATAATAAGGATTTACAGGTGAGATGATTGAACCCTGTAGGACCATAATAAGGATTTACAGGTGAGATGATTGAACCCTGTAGGACCATAATAAGGATTTACAGGTGAGATGATTGAACCCTATAGGACCATAATAAGGATTTACAGGTGAGATGATTGAACCCTGTAGGACCATAATAAGGATTTACAGGTGAGATGATTGAACCCATAATAAGGATTTACAGGTGAGATGAATGAACCCTGTAGGACCATAATAAGGATTTACAGGTGAGATGATTGAACCCAGTAGGACCATAATAAGGATTTACAGGTGAGATGATTGAACCCTGTAGGACCATAATAAGGATTTACAGGTGAGATGATTGAACCCTGTAGGACCATAATAAGGATTTACAGGTGAGATGATTGAACCCGGTAGGACCATAATAAGGATTTACAGGTGAGATGATTGAACCCTGTAGGACCATAATAAGGATTTACAGGTGAGATGATTGAACCCGGTAGGACCATAATAAGGCACAAGGCCTCATGTACACATCACCTTCCTGCTTATGGACTTGACCACTCAGCAACCACCCTCCTCCCAAGTTCTCCGTAACTAAGAGGATACCCCCTCTTCCTGTCTGTCTTAATGAACCCATCCTCACATGACCCCTGATTAAACAACACTGTGTGTCACATGACTCCATGAAAGGCCCAGCTTGTTCTCCTGAATGAACACACTGCACTGTGGGGGGCTGTAATGATGGCTGGGATGGTAACCTCAGCAGCATCTCTACTGATGTCCTGTGTTACAGTTATAAATGTCCCCTGTATTGACCCTCTAGGTTTTCCCAACTCTATAACAACCCAGTGTGTTACAGCGTCTCTACTGATGTCCTGTGTTACAGTTATAAATGTCCCCTGTATTGACCCTCTAGGTTTTCCCAACTCTATAACAACCCAGTGTGTTACAGCGTCTCTACTGATGTCCTGTGTTACAGTTATAAATGTCCCCTGTATTGACCCTCTAGGTTTTCCCAACTCTATAACAACCCAGTGTGTTACAGCGTCTCTACTGATGTCCTGTGTTACAGTTATAAATGTCCCCTGTCTTGACCCTCTAGGTTTTCCCAACTCTATAACAACCCAGTGTGTTACAGCGTCTCTACTGATGTCCTGTGTTACAGTTATAAATGTCCCCTGTATTGACCCTCTAGGTTTTCCCAACTCTATAACAACCCAGTGTGTTACAGCGTCTCTACTGATGTCCTGTGTTACAGTTATAAATGTCCCCTGTCTTGACCCTCTAGGTTTTCCCAACTCTATAACAACCCAGTGTGTTACAGCGTCTCTACTGATGTCCTGTGTTACAGTTATAAATGTCCCCTGTCTTGACCCTCTAGGTTTTCCCAACTCTATAACAACCCAGTGTGTTACAGCGTCTCTACTGATGTCCTGTGTTACAGTTATAAATGTCCCCTGTCTTGACCCTCTAGGTTTTCCCAACTCTATAACAACCCAGTGTGTTACAGCGTCTCTACTGATGTCCTGTGTTACAGTTATAAATGTCCCCTGTCTTGACCCTCTAGGTTTTCCCAACTCTATAACAACCCAGTGTGTTACAGCGTCTCTACTGATGTCCTGTGTTACAGTTATAAATGTCCCCTGTCTTGACCCTCTAGGTTTTCCCAACTCTATAACAACCCAGTGTGTTACAGCGTCTCTACTGATGTCCTGTGTTACAGTTATAAATGTCCCCTGTCTTGACCCTCTAGGTTTTCCCAACTCTATAACAACCCAGTGTGTTACAGCGTCTCTACTGATGTCCTGTGTTACAGTTATAAATGTCCCCTGTATTGACCCTCTAGGTTTTCCCAACTCTATAACAACCCAGTGTGTTACAGCGTCTCTACTGATGTCCTGTGTTACAGTTATAAATGTCCCCTGTATTGACCCTCTAGGTTTTCCCAACTCTATAACAACCCAGTGTGTTACAGCGTCTCTACTGATGTCCTGTGTTACAGTTATAAATGTCCCCTGTCTTGACCCTCTAGGTTTTCCCAACTCTATAACAACCCAGTGTGTTACAGCGTCTCTACTGATGTCCTGTGTGTTTCTGTCTTTCCTCTCCAGGTTCGTGAAGGAGAAGAGACCCACCATCTCTCCTAACTTCAACTTCCTGGGTCAGCTGCTGGACTTTGAAAAGAAGATCAAGACTCCTGGAAGGTCGGAGATCAGAGAAACCACCGGGGTCAAATCCTCTCCTCTCCTCCACCCCCCACTAGAGCACGACCCCCCTAACCCTACCCCCAGCCTCCCAGACCCTGCCCTGGCCCTGCTGGAGCCCCTGACCCTGCCATGTGTCCTGGCCCCCTGGCCTCCAGAGGAGAGGCTCCTGGCCCAGGCTCTCCAGGGGCTCCAAGGCCTTCAGCTGGACCAGGGGACGGAGGACAGCGCTGCACGGCTGAAAAGGTCCTTCTCTCTGGACATCAAGTCGTACAGGGAGCCAGGAGGCTGCAGCAGCGCCCCCATGAGGCCGTATCCCCACCCTACATCCCACCCCGGAGCCCAGGAGTATTATAACCCATCCGTGAGCTTCAAGGAGCCTGCAGGGAAACCGTATCAGTTCTCTCCTGTGAAGGAGATGTCAGAGCAGTCTACACCTGAGCCGAGCCCTGACAAGGAGCAGGACGACGGTCCCGCAGACCCTGCTGCTACGTCTGCAGCTCCCACTGCTGCTCCTGTAGTCTCCACCACTACCAGCACCACTACCACCTCCAACCAGCCCAGCATGAAGCAGCCCAGCCAGGCTAAGCCTCCTCCACCTCCCCTCTCCTGTTCCCAGCAGCTCCACCGTAGTGGCAGTATGGAGGAGAACTCTAACCACACCCCTCACACCACCGGCTTCCTGTTCGGCCTATCGCGTTCCCAGCAGCACCTGTCCAAGCCCGCCCCTAACCTAGGCTCCGCCCTGAAGGGCTGGCACTCTGACATCCTATTGGGTCCCGTCACCGTGTCGTCGGGGGGATGGTACCTCTCCGAGTCACACCACTTCTACTCCACCTCCGCCATCTTAGGAGGCGGGGCTAACATTCTGGGGGGTGGCAGCGTGGCGGCGTACAGCGTGAGTCAGGGGTTGGAGGAGGTGCGGCGGCGCGGGCGGCAGAGGAGCGGCGACCACGGGGACTCACGGAGGAGCTGGCACGAGGAGAGCACCTTGGAGAAGCAGCTGAAGAGACGGAGCTGTCAGATGGAACTCGGAGACAGGATGAGAGGAGGAGGCGAGACTAGATCCAGGGAGGAGATGGGGAGTCACAGCAGCTTCTCAGGAAGCATGGAGGTCATAGAGGTGTCCTGAGAGGGACATCCAGTCAACCCCTTACGGAATCATTGATTTGAATGGAAACGTCCGTTCTAGGGAGTATAACCTCCTCAGATCAGACCTATGTTGAGGGAAAGACTTGTTATCTTATTATCCCACTAGGGACTTGAACCTTGAGTTGATCTAAGTGGCTCTATGTGTACTTGTGTCGCGACAGTTGGCATTCATGTAGTTGAACTTTGACCTGGAAGCAGAAAGCAGCTGTGTGACGATGATGAATGTGATGAAGAGGTGAACTCTGAGAGGACTGAGACAAACTGAGTCTTTTGTTTGGATGAGTGTTCATCATTTTCATTTATTTCTGAATGTTGATGATCGTCGTCAAGGAGCAGTAGATGTCTGCCTGACGTTGGATTCATGGAGCTTTTATGAAGCCTTATGAAGTCTTTATGAAGCCTTATGAAGTCTTTATGAAGCCTTATGAAGTCTTTATGAAGCCTTATGAAGTCTTTATGAAGCCTTATGAAGTCTTTATGAAGCCTTATGAAGTCTTTATGAAGCCTTAAGAAGTCTTTATGAAGCCTTATGAAGTCTTTATGAAGCCTTATGAAGTCTTTATGAAGCCTTATGAAGTCTTTATGAAGCCTTAAGAAGTCTTTATGAAGCCTTATGAAGTCTTTATGAAGCCTTAAGAAGTCTTTATGAAGCCTTATGAAGTCTTTATGAAGCCTTAAGAAGTCTTTATGAAGCCTTATGAAGTCTTTATGAAGCCTTAAGAAGTCTTTATGAAGCCTTATGAAGTCTTTATGAAGCCTTATGAAGTCTTTATGAAGCCTTATGAAGTCTTTATGAAGCCTTATGAAGTCTTTATGAAGCCTTATGAAGTCTTTATGAAGCCTTAAGAAGTCTTTATGAAGCCTTAAGAAGTCTTTATGAAGCCTTATGAAGTCTTTATGAAGCCTTATGAAGTCTTTATGAAGCCTTATGAAGTCTTTATGAAGCCTTATGAAGTCTTTATGAAGCCTTAAGAAGTCTTTATGAAGCCTTAAGAAGTCTTTATGAAGCCTTAAGAAGTCTTTATGAAGCCTTAAGAAGTCTTTATGAAGCCTTATGAAGTCTTTATGAAGCGTTATGAAGTCTTTATGAAGCCTTAAGAAGTCTTTATGAAGCCTTAAGAAGTCTTTATGAAGCCTTATGAAGTCTTTATGAAGCCTTATGAAGTCTTTATGAAGCCTTAAGAAGTCTTATGAAGCCTTAAGAAGTCTTTATGAAACCTTAAGAAGTCTTTATGAAGCATTATGAAGAACGCGATCAGAGATCCTTGATAGCCCTGTGTCAAATCATCCAATACCTCACACATCCAAATTAGAGGCTTCTCCTGGTCCTCCGTCTTCTTCTGATTGACAATTCAAATCTCAGGTCTTATTTGAGCAGCAAGAAAAGATGCTGGAACAACTGAACAGTTCCCGAACAGCTACCGAACAGTTCCCGAACAGTTCCCGAACAGCTACCGAACAGCTCCCGAACAGTTCCCGAACAGCTACCGAACAGCTACCGAACAGTTCCCGAACAGCTCAGTTGGTAGAGCATGGCGCTTGTACCCCAGGGTTGTAGGTTCGATTCCCGGGGCCGCCCAGACGTAAAATGTACGCACGCATGACTGTAAGTCACTTTGGATTAAAGCGCTAAATATGATATATTATTAACGGTGTGGTTGTGGGTTTTGTCTGATACCTGTGGTTAAGGAATGATGTAATGACTGATACCTGTGGTAAAGGAATGATGTAATGATTGATACCTGTGGTAAAGGAATGATGTAATGTCTGATACCTGTGGTTAAGGAATGATGTAATGACTGATACCTGTGGTAAAGGAATGATGTAATGACTGATACCTGTGGTTAAGGAATGATGTAATGACTGATACCTGTGGTTAAGGAATGATGTAATGACTGATACCTGTGGTTAAGGAATGATGTAATGATTGATACCTGTGGTTGATAACTGAACGGATAACTGAACTGAATGATTGAAACCTGTGGTAAAGGAATGATGTAATGATGTAATGACTGAAACCTGTGGTAAAGGAATGATGTAATGATGTAATGACTGATACCTGTGGTAAAGGAATGATGTAATGACTGATACCTGTGGTAAAGGCTTTGAATAAGTTCTGACTGGAGACCAGTGGTCCCTTCCCTGTCCTGAGACCAGTGGTCCCATCCCTGACCTGAACCTTGTCCTGAGGTCAGTGGTCCCATCCCTGACCTGAACCCTGTCCTGAGGTCAGTGGTCCCATCCCTGACCTGAACCCTGTGGTCCCATCCCTGACCTGAGAACAGTGGTCCTGACCTGAACCCTGACCTGAGACCAGTGGTCCCATCCCTGACCTGAGACCAGTGGCCCAGACCTGAACCCTGACCTGAGACCAGTGGTCCCATCCCTGACCTGAATCTTCTCCTGAGGTCAGTGGTCCCATCCCTGACCTGAGACCAGTGGTCCTGACCCAGACCTGAACCCTGACCTGAGACCAGTGGTCCCATCCCTGACCTGAACCTTGTCCTGAGAACAGTGGTCCCATCCCAGACCTGAACCTTGTCCTGAGACCAGTGGTCCTGACCCAGACCTGAACCCTGACCTGAGACCAGTGGTCCCATCCCTGACCTGAACCTTCTCCTGAGGTCAGTGGTCCCATCCCTGACCTGAGACCAGTGGTCCTAACCCTGACCTGACACCAGTGGTCCTCACCCAGACCTGAACCCTGACCTGAGACCAGTGGTCCTGACCCAGACCTGAGACAGGTTCAGCTCCCACAGTGTGTGGACGTGTGTGAGAGATAGTAGGTCTGTTATGGGGTTGTTGTTGCTGTGTCAGAATATAGCTAGTTTTACAACAGACAATGTGGACATTTGGATGAAGCTGATAAGCAGTAGATGTATGTTGACTGTTGAAATAAAATCTGAAACGGTACACAACATGTGGTTCATTTACTAACATTGTCACGTTGAACTTTAACCTCTGTAATCCTTTACATGATCAATGTCCAGGAAGAGGAGTTTTCTTCCCCATCCTACAGGCCTGGAACAAAGAACAACACTTTACAGTATGAATCATTCAGCACCTCTTGAGGCTCTACAGTTAACATGGTCTATGGTTGAACCCTGCCTCTAGCCCTCTACAGTTGACATGGTCTATGGTTGAACCCTGCCTCTAGCCCTCTACAGTTGACCTGGTCTATGGTTGAACCCTGCCTCTAGCCCTCTACAGTTGACCTGGTCTATGGTTAAATCCTGCCTCTAGCCCTCTACAGTTGACCTGGTCTATGGTTGAACCCTGCCTCTAGCCCTCTACAGTTATGATAGGTCTATGGTTGAACCCTGCCTCTAGCCCTCTACAGTTATGATAGGTCGATGGTTGAACCCTGCCCTTAGCCCTCTACAGTTATGATAGGTCTATGGTTGAACCCTGCCTCTAGCCCTCTACAGTTGACATGGTCTATGGTTGAACCCTGCCTCTAGCCCTCTACAGTTGACATGGTCTATGGTTGAACCCTGCCTCTAGCCCTCTACAGTTATGTAGGTCTATGGTCTCTACTGTGATGTGATGAGGACCTCTACTTACTGTGATGTGGACCTCTACTTACTGTGATGTGATGAGGACCTCTACTTACTGTGATGAGGACCTCTACTTACTGTGATGTGATGAGGACCTCTACTTACTGTGATGTGATGAGGACCTCTACTTACTGTGATGTGATGAGGACCTCTACTTACTGTGATGTGATGAGGACCTCTACTTACTGTGATGTGATGGGGACCTCTACTTACTGTGATGTGATGAGGACCTCTACTTACTGTGATGTGATGAGGACCTCTACTTACTGTGATGTGATGAGGACCTCTACGTACTGTTATGTGATGAGGACCTCTACTTACTGTGATGTGATGAGGACCTCTACTTACTGTGATATGATGAGGACCTCTACCTACTGTGATGTGATGAGGACCTCTACTTACTGTGATGTGATGGGGACCTCTACTTACTGTGATGTGATGAGGACCTCTACTTACTGTGATGTGATGAGGACCTCTACTTACTGTGATGTGATGAGGACCTCTACGTACTGTTATGTGATGAGGACCTCTACTTACTGTGATGTGATGAGGACCTCTACTTACTGTGATATGATGAGGACCTCTACCTACTGTGATGTGATGAGGACCTCTACTTACTGTGATGTGATGGGGACCTCTACTTACTGTGATGTGATGAGGATCTCTACTTACTGTGATGTGATGAGGACCTCTACTTACTGTGATGTGATGAGGACCTCTACTTACTGTGATGTGATGAGGACCTCTACTTACTGTGATGTGATGAGGACCTCTACTTACTGTGATGTGATGAGGACCTCTACTTACTGTGATGTGATGAGGACCTCTAATTACTGTGATGTGATGAGGACCTCTACTTACTGTGATGTGATGAGGACCTCTACTTACTGTGATGAGGACCTCTACTTACTGTGATGTGATGAGGACCTCTACTTACTGTGATGTGATGAGGACCTCTACTTACTGTGATGAGGACCTCTACTTACTGTGATGAGGACCTCTACTTACTGTGATGTGATGAGGACCTCTACTTACTGTGATGTGATGAGGACCTCTACTTACTGTGATGTGATGAGGACCTCTACTTACTGTGATGTGATGAGGACCTCTACTTACTGTGATGTGATGAGGACCTCTACTTACTGTGATGTGATGAGGACCTCTACGTACTGTGATGTGATGAGGACCTCTACGTACTGTGATGTGATGAGGACCTCTACTTACTGTGATGTGATGAGGACCTCTACGTACTGTGATGTGATGAGGACCTCTAGTGGTATTATATTGTTACTATAAAAGATGGAACGTGTGTGTCCAGGGCCTGGTTTATACACGCAGAGCTAACTACCTGTTGCCAAGGGTAACTACCTGTTGCCAAGGGTAACTACCCATCGCTAAGGGTAAGGCTCTCCAGAAGGTAGTGAGGTCTGCACAACGCATCACCGGGGCCAAACTACCTTGCCCTCCAGGACACCTACACCACCCGATGTCACAGGAAGGCCATAAAGATCATCAAGGACAACAACCACCCGAGCCACTGCCTGTTCACCCCCGCTATCATCCAGAAGGCGAGGTCAGTACAGGTGCATCAAAGCTGGGACCGAGAGACTGAAAAACAGCTTCTATCTCAAGGCCATCAGACTGTTAAACAGCCACCACTAACATTGAGTGGCTGCTGCCAACACACTGACTCAACTCCAGCCACTTTAATAATGGGAATTGATGGGAAATGATGTAAAATATATCACTAGCCACTTTAAACAATGCTACCTAATATAATGTTAACATACCCTACATTACTCATCTCATATTATATACTGTACTCGATACCATCTACTGCATCTTGCCTATGCCGTTCTGTACCATCACTCATTCATATATCCTTATGTACATATTCTTTATCCCCTTACACTGTGTATAAGACAGTAGTTTTGGAATTGTTAGTTAGATTACTTGTTGGTTATTACTGCATTGTCGGAACTAGAAGCACAAGCATTTCGCTACACTCGCATTAACATCTGCTAACCATGTGTATGTGACAAATAAAATGTGATTTGATTTGATTTGCTAAGGGCGACTACCCGTCGCTAAGGGTAACTACCCGTTGCTAAGGGCGCCATTGGATCATGTGTCCAGACTGAAAGGATCGAAAGAAAGCCAGTGCTACTCTCGGATCAGCCGTCTCCATTCAAATCTTTCCTTAATATAATTATTATATATAATATAAATATCATTATTTAACAATATTTTGGGGCAGCAGGTAGCCGAGTGGTTAGAGGGTCAGTAACCGAAAGGTTTCTGGATCGAATCACTGAGCTGACGAGGTATAAATCTGTCCTTCTGCTACTGAACAAGACAGTTAACCCACTGTTCCCCCCGGTAGGTAGTCATTGTAAAACAAACTGCAAGACGGATCTGCGCCTAGAGAGATATTACCACCTACGTTCGAAAATACTGAGGTGGTTTATTTTAATCTTTAGGCTACCCAATAAAAAAATCACAAAATCCCAGATTTGACACTTCATTGCTACACACGAAATAATTGCAACAAATTACAGAGTAACCCAGGTAAATCAATTGATTGAACATGTAGTTATATTTGAATCATCTCGGTTTTAATTTGAAGCATTGTGTTTATGTCACGTGTTAGTAGTATGACTTTTCAAAGACAATGGCACCTTGTATTTGGAGTTAACTGTGTTCTGAAGTTATCGGGGGTCACAGAGAGACGGATAAACCATATACGTCTATGTTTATCGGAGGCTTTTGTGTATAAAGTGACGCGGCACGGCACAATAAATTATCTAATGACGCATTTAGCTGTTCTACAACTGGAGGCAGATGCGCGTTTTCAAGTGCAACATTAATAAAGATGGTTTTAGGAAACAGCGCAGAGATTAAATGATTCTCCTATAAAGGTACATTTAGCCTTAAATTGCTTCTGGGAAATTGGGCCCATAACGTTCATTGGGAAGTTGCCTGTGTAAATGCAGCCATAGAGACATGTTTCATCTAGCCCACTGGACACAGACGTCAAGACAACGTCTATTCATCGTTGGGTCAACGAAATTTAATTGAAAGGATGTGGAAACAACGTTGATTCAACTAAAACCTTCAATTTTCTGAACACCTGATTCAGCCAGTCAGTTCTTCATTGGCTGGAACATGTTTGTTGTTGGGTTGGAACCACAGGAGGTTGGTGGCACCTTAATTGGGAAGGACGGGCTCCTGGTAATGGCTGGAGCGGAGATGGTGGTATGGTATCAAATACATCAAACACGTGGTTTGATGCCATTCCATCGACTCCGTTCCAGACATTATTATAAACCCTCCTCCACTAAGCGTCCTCCACTGGAAAACCTGCACACCCGGTGGGTCCACGGTTCCGCATTCCCGGTTCAGGACCTGTAGCAAGGTCCATGGGCTGCACACAATTAATCCGAATACGGTACGGCTCGTGCGTAAACGGCCTGATTGCGGTAGAGGGCGTCGGTGCCATAGCGGCGACCGTGCCTGCAGACCAGAGGGGAGGGGAAGAGAGAGGGGAAGAGGGAGGGAGGTAAGGCGGATCTTAGTTAGACGAAACAGACCACACATTTGTAATAGAAGTACCGTAACCGTTTAGTTCAAACGCTGTTTTCTACGGTCCTGCGACTTTCTACTTTGCCAGCCTGTGCGTGACCTTTTGACGCCAGGTGCGTCGCAGAGGACGAGGCGGTCTGGATACCGCGACCCCGCTGCTCGGACGTCCAAGGTGATAGAAGTCAACTAATACTCTACTTCAGGGCTATTGTATTCTTCCCACAAAGAATAGGAGTCTGCTTGTGGCATGCGCTAATACAGAGGGTCTGTGAAGACATTTTCAGCAGGTAAGTGCAGACTTCTCTCGCTTTTTCCCGCTTTTTCCCGCAAAATAAACACCATATATATATATATATATAGTCCAACCTGTGTATGAAAACAGTAACCTATTGACTCTCGATTGGTGAATTCACCTTTGATTATTTACAAAACCAGGTATATGAATCCTATCATAGCCTGTATAATGCATCGCTGACAAGATATTCCATTGACCGTGTTGACTTATTATTATTCAAAGCGCTGTATTGAACTCGATCACCGTACCGTATAGACCGTAGCCTTAGACCGTTGCACCGTAGCAACCTGGGCCCGGTTTTTCCAAAAGCATCTTAAGGCTAAAGTTCATCGTTAGAATCTTCCGTAGGAGCATCGGTAAATCTCTGAGCTGTTTCCCCAAAACCATCGTTATTGAAAAGCTACTGTAAGAGCGTCGTTAGATGCTTTCCCTCTCCTGCATCACTTTAAACACAGAAGATCCCTGCTGAACATAGAACCACACGGTTTATCTGTCTCTCTGTAACCGCAGATAACTTCAGGACAAAGTTGACAAGGTTTTTGCCATTCATTCAAACAAGCGAAGTATAAAAAGATGCTTCAAATTCAACCGAGATGACTGTATAAAATAAAACAGTAGGCTATAGGCCTAAATGAATATTTAAATCATATTTAAATGAATGTCATGTTCAATTCAGTTCTATTTTTCTACTTGTCGGCTGCTGTATGTAATTGGTCAATATATTTCATGATGTGTAGCGAAACCATGCGCCATCATGTGACGATTTGTTGCGTTAGTATTGGTAAGCATCAGAAAAGTGGTCCCACTACTTGACACCACGCGTCATTATAACACGTTATAACCATGTCATAATATGTCATAACTAGGGATGCACGATATATCGGTGAACATATCGGAATCGGACGATATTAGCAAAAATGCCAACGTCTAGTTTAATGACCGATGGTTAAAAACTGATGTAAAAGCTACCGTGCATACCTGTATAATGTAGGTAGATGAGGTACATACCTGTATAACATAGGTAGATTTGGTACATACCTGTATAACATTGGGTAGATGAGGTACATAGCTATATAAGTAGGTAGATGAGGTGCATATCTGTATAACGTAGGTAGATGAGGTACATACCTGTATAACGAGGTAGATGAGGTAACATACCTGTATAACGCAGGTAGATGAGGTACATACTGTATAACGTAGGTAGATGGATGAGGTGCATACCTGTATAACGTAGGTCGATAAGGTGCATATCTGTATAACGTAGGTAGATGAGGTAAATACCTGTATAAACGAAGGTAGATGAGGTGCATACCTGTATAACGAAGGTAGATGAGGTGCATACCTGTATAAAGTATGTAGATGAGGTGCATACCTGTATAAAGTATGTAGATGAGGTGCATACCTGTATAACGAAGGTAAATGAGGTGCATACCTGTATAACGAAGGTAGATGAGGTGCATACCTGTATAAAGTATGTAGATGAGGTGCATACCTGTATAACGAAGGTAGATGACGTAATGACGCCACGTAAAATGTAGCGCTATAAGTGTAACACATCATTCCTAACCTCGCCCACAATGTCTGCTGTGTGAATCAACCAGTCAACAAGTCCAGCAGTCATTTGAAAGAGAATAAGAATTTCAGCGAGACGACACAAAGGTGAAAACCATTAAAGCCAAGACAATGGAATTCACTGCCCAATGGACTCAACCGTCCTCTGTCGTGGGTGTTGTCTTTCGCGGACAGGCACCGTTACACACTACCCAGTGCGCTGTTTTTCAGATGTTGCCCTACCAGAGCTACACAGTAATAGCGTCACTGCTATTAGCTTCACGACATACTACGGAACGCCGTTTGGGTCTTTGCGTGTCAAGAGATACAGTAGCTCTGTCAAAGCTGTACAAAGAAGTCTGCAACACAGTATAGTAGATACAGTAGCTCTGTCAAAGCTGTACAACACAGTATAGTAGATATACAGTAGCACCAGGTACAAGCAAACACCGGCCACGAACGATGTGTTTACAATACCACGTTGGTAATAAAGCATCATCTGTTCAACCGCAACTTCTGGGGTCGCTAGCTTTAGCTTAGTACCTAGCTAGCTTTAGCTTAGTACCTAGCTAGCTTTAGCTTGGTACCTAGCTAGCTTTAGCTTGGTACCTAGCTAGCTTTAGCTTGGTACCTAGCTAGCTTTAGCTTGGTACCTAGCTAGCTTTAGCTTAGTTTAGCTAGCTTTAGCTTGGTACCTAGCTAGCTTTAGCTTGGTACCTAGCTAGCTTAGCTTGGTACCTAGCTAGCTTTAGCTGTAGTACCTAGCTAGCTTTAGTTAGTACCTAGCTAGCTTTAGCTTGGTACC
>NW_022264984.1:0-20112 GCF_002021735.2 Oncorhynchus kisutch | reverse complement strand
CTTATTTTTGCATTTCAATGTTTCAACTTGCTGAAAAAACTGTCCACGGCGTTCATTTCATCTCAACTTGACCAGCACAGCAAAATTGGACATCCAGAGTGCATCAAACATGATTAGAGCTTGTTTATGGAAAAGTGCTTATTTTGCATTTCAATGTTGCAACTTGCTGAAAAATGTCCACGCGTTCATTTCATCTCAACCTAGACACAGCACAGCAAAAATTGGACATCCAGAGTGCATCAAACATGATTTAGAGCTTGTTTATGGAAAAGTGCTTATTTCTGCATTTCAATGTTGTAACTTGCTGAAAACAGTCTACAGTGTTTTCATAACATCACGAATAAACATAACAAAAACATTTTTTATCCAGAGTGCTTCAAACATGATTTAGAGCTTGTTTATGGAAAAGTGCTTATTTCTGCATTTCAATGTTGCAACTTGCTGAAAACAGTCCACGGCGTTCATTTCATCTCAACCTGACAAGCACAGCAAAAATTGGACATCCAGAGTGCATCAAACATGATTTAGAGCTTGTTTATGGAAAAGTGCTTATTTCTGCATTTCAATGTTGTAACTTGCTGAAAACAGTCTACAGTGTTTTCATAACATCACGAATAAACATAACAAAAAAAACATTTTTTTATCCAGAGTGCATCAAACATGATTGTTTGGAAAAGTGCTTATTTCTGCATTTCAATGTTTCAACTTGCTGAAAACTGTCCACGGGTTCATTTCATCTCAACCTAGACACAGACAGCAAAAAATTGGACATCCAGAGTGCATCAAACATGATTTAGAGCTTGTTTATGGAAAAGTGCTTATTTCTGCATTTCAATGTTGTAACTTGCTGAAAACAGTCTACAGTGTTTTCATAACATCGAAATAAACATAACAAAAAAATTTTTTTATCCAGAGTGCATCAAACATGATTTAGAGCTTGTTTATGGAAAAGTGCTTATTTCTGCATTTCAATGTTGTAACTTGCTGAAAACAGTCTACAGTGTTTTCATAACATCACGACTAAACCATAACAAAACATTTTTTTATCCAGAATGCTTCAAACATGATTTAGAGCTTGGTTATGGAAAAGTGCTTATTTCTGCATTTCAATGTTGTAACTTGCTGAAAACAGTCCACGGCGTTCATTTCATCTCAACCTAGACACAGCGCAGCAAAGATTGGACATCCAGAGTGCATCAAACATGATTTAGAGCTTGTTTATGGAAAAGTGCTTATTTCTGCATTTCAATGTTGTAACTTGCTGAAAACAGTCTACAGTGTTTCATAACATCACGAATAAACATAACACAAATTTTTTTGATCCAGAGTGCTTCAAACATGATTTAGAGCTTGTTTATGGAAAAGTGCATATTTCTGCATTTCAATGTTGCAACTTGCTGAAAACTGTCCCACGGCGTTCATTTCATCTCAACCTAGACACAGCACAGCAAAAATTGGACATCCAGAGTGCATCAAACATGATTTAGAGCTTGTTTATGGAAAAGTGCTTATTTCTGCATTTCAATGTTGTAACTTGCTGAAAAACAGTCTACAGTGTTTTCAATTAACATCACGAATAACATAACAAAAAAATTTTTTTATCCAGCAGTGCATCAAACATGATTGTTTTATGGAAAAGTGCTTATTTCTGCATTTCAATGTTGTAAATTGTTTGAAAACAGTCTACAGTGTTTTCATAACATCACGAATAAACATAACAACATTTTTTTTTTATCCAGAGTGCATCAAACATGATTAGAGGTTTGTTTTGGAAAAGTGCTTATTACTGCATTTCAATGTTGCAACTTGCTGAAAACAGTCTACAGTGTTTTCATAACATCACGATAAACATAACAAAACATTTTTTTATCCAGAATGCTTCAAAACATGATTTAGAGCTTGTTTATGGAAAAGTGCTTATTTCTGCATTTCAATGTTGTAACTTGCTGAAAACAGTCCACGGCGTTCATTTCATCTCAACCTAGACACAGCGCAGCAAAGATTGGACATCCAGAGTGCATCAAACATGATTTAGAGCTTGTTTATGGAAAAGTGCTTATTTCTGCATTTCAATGTTGTAACTTGCTGAAACAGTCTACAGTGTTTTTCATAACATCACGAATAAACATAACAAAAACATTTTTTTATCCAGAGTGCTTCAAACATGATTTAGAGCTTGTTTATGGAAAAGTGCTTATTTCTGCCTTCAATGTTGTTAACTTGCTGAAAACAGTCTACAGTGTTTTCATAACATCAACGAATAAACATAACACAAATTTTTTTTATCCAGAGTGCTTCAAACATGATTTAGAGCTTGTTTATGGAAAGTGCATATTTCTGCATTTCAATGTTGCAACTTGCTGAAAACTGTCCACGGCGTTCATTTCCTCTCACCTAGACACAGCACAGCAAAAATTGGACATCCAGAGTGCATCAAACATGATTTAGAGCTTGTTTATGGAAAAGTGCTTATTTCTGCATTTCAATGTTGTACCTTGCTGAAAACAGTCTACAGTGTTTTCATAACATCACGAATAAACATAACAAAAACATTTTTTTTATCCAGAGTGCATCAACATGATTGTTTATGGAAAAGTGCTTATTTCTGCATTTCAATGTGTGACTTGTTGAAAACAGTCTACAGTGTTTTTCATAACATCAACGAATAACATAACAAAAAATTTTTTTATCCAGAGTGCATCAAACATGATTTAGAGGTTTTTTTATGGAAAAGTGCTTATTTCTGCATTTCAATGTTGCAACTTGCTGAAAACAGTCTACAGTGTTTCATAACATCTCGAATAAACATAACAAAAACATTTTTTTATCCAGAGTGCTTCAAACATGATTTAGAGCTTGTTTATGGAAAAGTGCTTATTTCTGCATTTCAATGTTGCAACTTGCTGAAAACTGTCCACGGTGTTCATTTCATCTCAACCTAGACACAGCACAGCAAAAATTGGACATCCAGAGTGCATCAAACATGATTTAGAGCTTGTTTATGGAAAAGTGCTTATTTCTGCATTTCAATGTTGTAACTTGCTGAAAACAGTCTACAGTGTTTTCATAACATCATCGAATAAACATAACAAAAACATTTTTTATCCAGAGTGCTTCAAACATGATTTAGAGCTTGTTTATGGAAAAGTGCTTATTTCTGCATTTCAATGTTGCAACTTGCTGAAAACTGTCCACGGCGTTCATTTCATCTCAACCTAGACACAGCACAGCAAAAATTGACATCCAGAGTGCATCAAACATGATTTAGAGCTTGTTTATGGAAAAGTGCTTATTTCTGCATTTCAATGTTGCAACTTGCTGAAAACTGTCACGGTGTTCATTTCATCTCAACTAGACACAGCACAGCAAAAATTGGACATCCAGAGTGCATCAAACATGATTTAGAGCTTGTTTATGGAAAAGTGCTTATTTCTGCATTTCAATGTTGTAACTTGCTGAAAACAGTCCACGGTGTTTTATAACATCTCAATAACATAACAAAACATTTTTTTATCCAGAGTGCATCAAACATGATTTAGAGCTTGTTTATGGAAAAGTGCTTATTTCTGCATTTCAATGTTGCAACTTGCTGAAAACAGTCTACAGTGTTTCATAACATCTCGAATAAACATAACACAAAACATTTTTTATCCAGAGTGCATCAAACATGATTTAGAGCTTGTTTATGGAAAAGTGCTTATTTCTGCATTTCAATGTTGTAACTTGCTGAAAACAGTCCACGGCGTTCATTTCATCTCAACCTAGACACAGCACAGCAAAAATTGGACATCCAGAGTGCATCAAACATGATTTAGAGCTTGTTTATGGAAAAGTGCTTATTTCTGCATTTCAATGTTGTAACTTGCTGAAAACAGTCTACAGTGTTTTCATAACATCTCGATAAACATAACAAAAACATTTTTTATCCAGAGTGCATCAAACATGATTTGTTTATGGAAAAGTGCTTATTTCTGCATTTCAATGTTGTAACTTGCTGAAAACTGTCCACAGTGTTTCATAACATCTCGAATAACATAACAAAAAAAATTTTTTATCCAGAGTGCATCAAACATGATTTAGAGCTTGTTTATGGAAAAGTGCTTATTTCTGCATTTCAATGTTGCAACTTGCTGAAAACTGTCCACAGGTTCATTTCATCTCAACCTAGACACAGCACAGCAAAAATTGGACATCCAGAGTGCATCAAACATGATTTAGAGCTTGTTTATGGAAAAGTGCTTATTTCTGCATTTCAATGTTGTAACTTGCTGAAAACAGTCCACAGTGTTTTCATACATCACGAATAAACATAACAAAAACATTTTTTTATCCAGAGTGCATCAAACATGATTTAGAGCTTGTTTATGGAAAAGTGCTTATTTCTGCATTTCAATGTTGCAACTTGCTGAAAACAGTCTACAGTTTTCATAACATCTCGAATAAACATAACAAAAACATTTTTTATCCAGAGTGCTTCAAACATGATTTAGAGCTTGTTTATGGAAAAGTGCTTATTTCTGCATTTCAATGTTGTAACTTGCTGAAAACTGTCCACGGCGTTCATTTCATCTCAACCTAGACACAGCGCAGCAAAGATTGGAACATCCAGAGTGCATCAAACATGATTTAGAGCTTGGTTATGGAAAAGTGCTTATTTCTGCATTTCAATGTTGTAACTTGCTGAAAACCGTCTACAGTGTTTTCATAACATCACGAATAAAACATAACACAAACATTTTTTTATCCAGAGTGCTTCAACATGATTTAGAGCTTGTTTATGGAAAAGTGCTTATTTTTGCCATTTCAATGTTTCAACTTGCTGACAAACTGTCCACGGCGTTCATTTCATCCTCAACCCTTGACACAGCACAGCAAAAATTGGAACACCAGAGTGCATCAAACATGATTTAGAGCTTGTTTATGGAAAAGTGCTTATTTTTGCATTTCAATGTTTCAACTTGCTGAAACACTGTCCACGGCGTTCATTTCATCTCAACCTAGACACAAGCACAGCAAAAATTGGAATCCAGAGTGCATCAAACATGATTAGAGCTTGTTTATGGAAAAAGTGCTTATTTCTGCATTTCAATGTTGTAACTTGTTGAAAAACAGTCTACAGTGGTTTCATAACATCACGAATAAACATAACAAAAAACATTTTTTCTCCAGAATGCTTCAAACATGATTTAGAGCTTGGTTATGGAAAAGTTGCTTATTTCTGATTTCAATGTTGTAACTTGCTGAAAACAGTCCACGGCGTTCATTTCATCTCAACCTAGACACAGCGCAGCAAAAGATTGGACATCCAGAGTGCATCAAACATGATTTAGAGCTTGTTTATGGAAAAGTGCTTATTTCTGCATTTCAATGTTGTAACTTGCTGAAAACAGTCTACAGTGTTTTCATAACATCACGAAATAAACATAAACACAAATTTTTTTTGATCCAGAGTGCTTCAAACATGATTTAGAGCTTGTTTATGGAAAAGTGCATATTTCTGCATTTCAATGTTGCAACTTGCTGAAAAACTGTCCACGGCGTTCATTTCATCTCAACCTAGACACAGCACAGCAAAAATTGGACATCCAGAGTGCATCAAACATGATTTAGAGCTGTTTATGGAAAAGTGCTTATTTCTGCATTTCCAATGTTGTAACTTGCTGAAAACAGTCTACAGTGTTTTCATAACATCACGAATAAACATAACAAAACATTTTTTTATCCAGAGTGCATCAAACATGATTGTTTATGGAAAAGTGCTTATTTCTGCATTTCAATGTTGTAACTTGTTGAAAACAGTCTACAGTGTTTTCATAACATCACGAATAACATAACAAAAAAATTTTTTTATCCAGAGTGCATCAAACATGATTTAGAGGTTTGTTTATGGAAAGTGCTTATTTCTGCATTTCAATGTTGCAACTTGCTGAAACAGTCTACAGTGTTTTCATAACATCACGAATAACATAACAAAAACATTTTTTTATCCAGAATGCTTTCAAACATGATTTAGAGCTTGTTTATGGAAAAGTGCTTATTTCTGCATTTCAATGTTGTGACTTGCTAAAAACAGTCCACGGCGTTCATTTCATCTCAACCTAGACACAGCGCAGCAAAGATTGGACATCCAGAGTGCATCAAACATGATTTAGAGCTTGTTTATGGAAAAGTGCTTATTTCTGCATTTCATGTTGTAACTTGCTGAAAACAGTCTACAGTGTTTTCATAACATCATGAATAAACATAACAAAAACATTTTTTTATCCAGAGTGGCTTCAAACATGATTTAGAGCTTGTTTATGGAAAAGTGCTTATTTTTGCATTTCAATGTTTCAACTTGCTGAAAACTGTCCACGGCGTTCATTTCATCTCAACCTAGACACAGCACAGCAAAAATTGGACATCCAGAGTGCATCAAACATGATTTAGAGCTTGTTTATGGAAAAGTGCTTATTTCTGCATTTCAATGTTGTAACTTGTTGAAAACAGTCTACAGTGTTTTCATAACATCACGAATAAACATAACAAAAACATTTTTTTATCCAGAGTGCATCAAACATGATTTAGAGGTTTGTTTATGGAAAAGTGCTTATTTCTGCATTTCAATGTTGCAACTTGCTGAAAAACAGTCTACAGTGTTTTCATAACATCACGAATAAACATAACAAAAACATTTTTTTTATCCAGAATGCTTCAAAACATGATTTAGAGCTTGTTTATGGACAAAGTGCTTATTTCTGCATTTCCAATGTTGTAACTTGCTGAAAACAGTCCACGGCGTTCATTTCATCTCAACCTAGACACAGTGCAGCAAAGATTGGACATCCAGAGTGCATCAAACATGATTTAGAGCTTGTTTATGGAAAAGTGCTTATTTCTGCATTTCAATGTTGTAACTTGCTGAAAACAGTCTACAGTGTTTTCATAACATCACGAATAAACATAACACAAATTTTTTTTTATCCAGAGTGCTTCAAACATGATTTAGAGCTTGTTTATGGAAAAGTGCATATTTCTGCATTTCAATGTTTGCAACTTGCTGAAAACTGTCCACGGCGTTCATTTCATCTCAACCTAGACACAGCACAGCAAAAATTGGACATCCAGAGTGCATCAAACATGATTTAGAGCTTGTTTATGGAAAAGTGCTTATTTCTGCATTTCAATGTTGTAACTTGCTGAAAACAGTCTACAGTGTTTTCATAACATCACGAATAAACATAACAAAAACATTTTTTTATCCAGAGTGCATCAAACATGATTGTTTATGGAAAAGTGCTTATTTTGCATTTCAATGTTTCAACTTGCTGAAAACTGTCCACGGGTTTAATTCATCTCAACCTTGACACAGCACAGCAAAATTGGACATCCAGAGTGCATCAAACATGATTTAGAGCATGTTTATGGAAAAGTGCTTATTTCTGCATTTCAATGTTGTAACTTGCTGAAAACAGTCTACAGTGTTTTCATAACATCACGAATAAACATAACAAAAAAAGTTTTATCCAGAGTGCATCAAACATGATTTAGAGCTTGTTTATGGAAAAGTGCTTATTTCTGCATTTCAATGTTGTAACTTGTTGAAAACAGTCTACAGTGTTTTCATAACATCACGAATAAACATAACAACAAAACATTTTTTATCCAGAGTGCATCAAACATGATTTAGAGGTTTGTTTATGGAAAAGTGCTTATTTCTGCATTTCAATGTTGCAACTTGCTGAAAACAGTCTACAGTGTTTTCATAACATCACGAATAAATATACCAAAAACATTTTTTTATCCAGAATGCTTCAAACATGATTTAGAGCTTGTTTATGGAAAGTGCTTATTTCTGCATTTCAATGTTGTAACTTGCTGAAAACAGTCCACGGCGTTCATTTCATCTCAACCTAGACACAGCGCAGCAAAGATTGGACATCCAGAGTGCATCAAACATGATTTAGAGCTTGTTTATGGAAAAGTGCTTATTTCTGCATTTCAATGTTGCAACTTGCTGAAAACAGTCTACAGTGTTTTCATAACATCACGAATAAACATAACAAAAACATTTTTTTATCCAGAATGCTTCAAACATGATTTAGAGCTTGTTTATGGAAAAGTGCTTATTTCTGCATTTCAATGTTGTAACTTGCTGAAAACAGTCCACGGCGTTCATTTCATCTCAACCTAGACACAGTGCAGCAAAGATTGGACATCCAGAGTGCATCAAACATGATTTAGAGCTTGTTTATGGAAAAAGTGCTTATTTCTGCATTTCAATGTTGTAACTTGCTGAAAACAGTCTACAGTGTTTTCATAACATCACGAATAAACATAACACAAATTTTTTTTTATCCAGAGTGCTTCAAACATGATTTAGAGCTTGTTTATGGAAAAGTGCATATTTCTGCATTTCAATGTTGCAACTTGCTGAAAACTGTCCACGGCGTTCATTTCATCTCAACCTAGACACAGCACAGCAAAAATTGGACATCCAGAGTGCATCAAACATGATTTAGAGCTTGTTTATGGAAAAGTGCTTATTTCTGCATTTCAATGTTGTAACTTGCTGAAAACAGTCTACAGTGTTTTCATAACATCACGAATAAACATAACAAAAACATTTTTTTTATCCAGAGTGCATCAAACATGATTGTTTATGGAAAAGTGCTTATTTTTGCATTTCAATGTTTCAACTTGCTGAAAACTGTCCACGGGTTTCATTTCATCTCAACCTTGACACAGCACAGCAAAAATTGGACATCCAGAGTGCATCAAACATGATTTAGAGCATGTTTATGGAAAAGTGCTTATTTCTGCATTTCAATGTTGTAACTTGCTGAAAACAGTCTACAGTGTTTTCATAACATCACGAATAAACATAACAAAAAAAAGTTTTCTCCAGAGTGCATCAAACATGATTTAGAGCTTGTTTATGGAAAAGTGCTTATTTCTGCATTTCAATGTTGTAACTTGTTGAAAACAGTCTACAGTGTTTTCATAACATCACGAATAAACATAACAACAAAACATTTTTTATCCAGAGTGCATCAAACATGATTTAGAGGTTTATTTATGGAAAAGTGCTTATTTCTGCATTTCAATGTTGCAACTTGCTGAAAACAGTCTACAGTGTTTTCATAACATCACGAATAAACATAACAAAAACATTTTTTTATCCAGAATGCTTCAAACATGATTTAGAGCTTGTTTATGGAAAAGTGCTTATTTCTGCATTTCAATGTTGTAACTTGCTGAAAACAGTCCACGGCGTTCATTTCATCTCAACCTAGACACAGCGCAGCAAAGATTGGACATCCAGAGTGCATCAAACATGATTTAGAGCTTGTTTATGGAAAAGTGCTTATTTCTGCATTTCAATGTTGTAACTTGCTGAAAACAGTCTACAGTGTTTTCATAACATCACGAATAAACATAACAAAACATTTTTTTATCCAGAGTGCATCAAACATGATTTAGAGGTTTGTTTATGGAAAAGTGCTTATTTCTGCATTTCAATGTTGCAACTTGCTGAAAACAGTCTACAGTGTTTTCATAACATCACGAATAAACATAACAAAAACATTTTTTTATCCAGAATGCTTCAAACATGATTTAGAGCTTGTTTATGGAAAAGTGCTTATTTCTGCATTTCAATGTTGTAACTTGCTGAAAACAGTCCACGGCGTTCATTTCATCTCAACCTAGACACAGCGCAGCAAAGATTGGACATCCAGAGTGCATCAAACATGATTTAGAGCTTGTTTATGGAAAAGTGCTTATTTCTGCATTTCAATGTTGTAACTTGCTGAAAACAGTCTACAGTGTTTTCATAACATCACGAATAAACATAACAAAAACATTTTTTTATCCAGAGTGCTTCAAACATGATTTAGAGCTTGTTTATGGAAAAGTGCTTATTTTTGCATTTCAATGTTTCAACTTGCTGAAAACTGTCCACGGCGTTCATTTCATCCTCAACCTTGACACAGCACAGCAAAAATTGGACATCCAGAGTGCATCAAACATGATTTAGAGCTTGTTTATGGAAAAGTGCTTATTTTTGCATTTCAATGTTTCAACTTGCTGAAAACTGTCCACGGCGTTCATTTCATCTCAACCTAGACACAGCACAGCAAAAATTGGACATCCAGAGTGCATCAAACATGATTTAGAGCTTGTTTATGGAAAAGTGCTTATTTCTGCATTTCAATGTTGTAACTTGTTGAAAACAGTCTACAGTGTTTTCATAACATCACGAATAAACATAACAAAAACATTTTTTTATCCAGAATGCTTCAAACATGATTTAGAGCTTGGTTATGGAAAAGTGCTTATTTCTGCATTTCAATGTTGTAACTTGCTGAAAACAGTCCACGGCGTTCATTTCATCTCAACCTAGACACAGCGCAGCAAAGATTGGACATCCAGAGTGCATCAAACATGATTTAGAGCTTGTTTATGGAAAAGTGCTTATTTCTGCATTTCAATGTTGTAACTTGCTGAAAACAGTCTACAGTGTTTTCATAACATCACGAATAAACATAACACAAATTTTTTTTGATCCAGAGTGCTTCAAACATGATTTAGAGCTTGTTTATGGAAAAGTGCATATTTCTGCATTTCAATGTTGCAACTTGCTGAAAACTGTCCACGGCGTTCATTTCATCTCAACCTAGACACAGCACAGCAAAAATTGGACATCCAGAGTGCATCAAACATGATTTAGAGCTTGTTTATGGAAAAGTGCTTATTTCTGCATTTCAATGTTGTAACTTGCTGAAAACAGTCTACAGTGTTTTCATAACATCACGAATAAACATAACAAAAACATTTTTTTTATCCAGAGTGCATCAAACATGATTGTTTATGGAAAAGTGCTTATTTCTGCATTTCAATGTTGTAACTTGTTGAAAACAGTCTACAGTGTTTTCATAACATCACGAATAAACATAACAAAAAATTTTTTTTATCCAGAGTGCATCAAACATGATTTAGAGGTTTGTTTATGGAAAAGTGCTTATTACTGCATTTCAATGTTGCAACTTGCTGAAAACAGTCTACAGTGTTTTCATAACATCACGAATAAACATAACAAAAACATTTTTTTATCCAGAATGCTTCAAACATGATTTAGAGCTTGTTTATGGAAAAGTGCTTATTTCTGCATTTCAATGTTGTAACTTGCTGAAAACAGTCCACGGCGTTCATTTCATCTCAACCTAGACACAGCGCAGCAAAGGTTGGACATCCAGAGTGCATCAAACATGATTTAGAGCTTGTTTATGGAAAAGTGCTTATTTCTGCATTTCAATGTTGTAACTTGCTGAAAACAGTCTACAGTGTTTTCATAACATCACGAATAAACATAACAAAAACATTTTTTTATCCAGAGTGCTTCAAACATGATTTAGAGCTTGTTTATGGAAAAGTGCTTATTTCTGCATTTCAATGTTGTAACTTGCTGAAAACAGTCTACAGTGTTTCATAACATCACGAATAAACATAACAGCAAATTTTTTTTATCCAGAGTGCTTCAAACATGATTTAGAGCTTGTTTATGGAAAAGTGCATATTTCTGCATTTCAATGTTGCAACTTGCTGAAAACAGTCTACAGGTTTTCATAACATCACGAATAAACATAACAAAACATTTTTTTATCCAGAGTGCATCAAACATGATTGTTTATGGAAAAGTGCTTATTTCTGCATTTCAATGTTGTAACTTGTTGAAAACAGTCTACAGTGTTTTCATAACATCACGAATAAACATAACAAAAAAATTTTTTTATCCAGAGTGCATCAAACATGATTTAGAGGTTTGTTTATGGAAAAGTGCTTATTTCTGCATTTCAATGTTGCAACTTGCTGAAAACAGTCTACAGTGTTTTCATAACATCACGAATAAACATAACAAAAACATTTTTTTATCCAGAATGCTTCAAACATGATTTAGAGCTTGTTTATGGAAAAGTGCTTATTTCTGCATTTCAATGTTGTAACTTGCTGAAAACAGTCCACGGCGTTCATTTCATCTCAACCTAGACACAGTGCAGCAAAGATTGGACATCCAGAGTGCATCAAACATGATTTAGAGCTTGTTTATGGAAAAGTGCTTATTTCTGCATTTCAATGTTGTAACTTGCTGAAAACAGTCTACAGTGTTTTCATAACATCACGAATAAACATAACACAAAATTTTTTTTATCCAGAGTGCTTCAAACATGATTTAGAGCTTGTTTATGGAAAAGTGCATATTTCTGCATTTCAATGTTGCAACTTGCTGAAAACTGTCCACGGCGTTCATTTCATCTCAACCTAGACACAGCACAGCAAAAATTGGACATCCAGAGTGCATCAAACATGATTTAGAGCTTGTTTATGGAAAAGTGCTTATTTCTGCATTTCAATGTTGTAACTTGCTGAAAACAGTCTACAGTGTTTTCATAACATCACGAATAAACATAACAAAAACATTTTTTTTATCCAGAGTGCATCAAACATGATTGTTTATGGAAAAGTGCTTATTTTTGCATTTCAATGTTTCAACTTGCTGAAAACTGTCCACGGGTTTAATTTCATCTCAACCTTGACACAGCACAACAAAAATTGGACATCCAGAGTGCATCAAACATGATTTAGAGCATGTTTATGGAAAAGTGCTTATTTCTGCATTTCAATGTTGTAACTTGCTGAAAACAGTCTACAGTGTTTTCATAACATCACGAATAAACATAACAAAAAAAAGTTTTATCCAGAGTGCATCAAACATGATTTAGAGCTTGTTTATGGAAAAGTGCTTATTTCTGCATTTCAATGTTGTAACTTGTTGAAAACAGTCTACAGTGTTTTCATAACATCACGAATAAACATAACAACAAAACATTTTTTATCCAGAGTGCATCAAACATGATTTAGAGGTTTGTTTATGGAAAAGTGCTTATTTCTGCATTTCAATGTTGCAACTTGCTGAAAACAGTCTACAGTGTTTTCATAACATCACGAATAAATATACCAAAAACATTTTTTTATCCAGAATGCTTCAAACATGATTTAGAGCTTGTTTATGGAAAAGTGCTTATTTCTGCATTTCAATGTTGTAACTTGCTGAAAACAGTCCACGGCGTTCATTTCATCTCAACCTAGACACAGCGCAGCAAAGATTGGACATCCAGAGTGCATCAAACATGATTTAGAGCTTGTTTATGGAAAAGTGCTTATTTCTGCATTTCAATGTTGCAACTTGCTGAAAACAGTCTACAGTGTTTCATAACATCACGAATAAACATAACAAAAACATTTTTTTATCCAGAATGCTTCAAACATGATTTAGAGCTTGTTTATGGAAAAGTGCTTATTTCTGCATTTCAATGTTGTAACTTGCTGAAAACAGTCCACGGCGTTCATTTCATCTCAACCTAGACACAGTGCAGCAAAGATTGGACATCCAGAGTGCATCAAACATGATTTAGAGCTTGTTTATGGAAAAGTGCTTATTTCTGCATTTCAATGTTGTAACTTGCTGAAAACAGTCTACAGTGTTTTCATAACATCACGAATAAACATAACACAAATTTTTTTTTATCCAGAGTGCTTCAAACATGATTTAGAGCTTGTTTATGGAAAAGTGCATATTTCTGCATTTCAATGTTGCAACTTGCTGAAAACTGTCCACGGCGTTCATTTCATCTCAACCTAGACACAGCACAGCAAAAATTGGACATCCAGAGTGCATCAAACATGATTTAGAGCTTGTTTATGGAAAAGTGCTTATTTCTGCATTTCAATGTTGTAACTTGCTGAAAACAGTCTACAGTGTTTTCATAACATCACGAATAAACATAACAAAAACATTTTTTTTATCCAGAGTGCATCAAACATGATTGTTTATGGAAAAGTGCTTATTTTTGCATTTCAATGTTTCAACTTGCTGAAAACTGTCCACGGGTTTCATTTCATCTCAACCTTGACACAGCACAGCAAAAATTGGACATCCAGAGTGCATCAAACATGATTTAGAGCATGTTTATGGAAAAGTGCTTATTTCTGCATTTCAATGTTGTAACTTGCTGAAAACAGTCTACAGTGTTTTCATAACATCACGAATAAACATAACAAAAAAAAGTTTTCTCCAGAGTGCATCAAACATGATTTAGAGCTTGTTTATGGAAAAGTGCTTATTTCTGCATTTCAATGTTGTAACTTGTTGAAAACAGTCTACAGTGTTTTCATAACATCACGAATAAACATAACAACAAAACATTTTTTATCCAGAGTGCATCAAACATGATTTAGAGGTTTATTTATGGAAAAGTGCTTATTTCTGCATTTCAATGTTGCAACTTGCTGAAAACAGTCTACAGTGTTTTCATAACATCACGAATAAACATAACAAAAACATTTTTTTATCCAGAATGCTTCAAACATGATTTAGAGCTTGTTTATGGAAAAGTGCTTATTTCTGCATTTCAATGTTGTAACTTGCTGAAAACAGTCCACGGCGTTCATTTCATCTCAACCTAGACACAGCGCAGCAAAGATTGGACATCCAGAGTGCATCAAACATGATTTAGAGCTTGTTTATGGAAAAGTGCTTATTTCTGCATTTCAATGTTGTAACTTGCTGAAAACAGTCTACAGTGTTTTCATAACATCACGAATAAACATAACAAAAACATTTTTTTATCCAGAGTGCTTCAAACATGATTTAGAGCTTGTTTATGGAAAAGTGCTTATTTTTGCATTTCAATGTTTCAACTTGCTGAAAACTGTCCACGGCGTTCATTTCATCCTCAACCTTGACACAGCACAGCAAAAATTGGACATCCAGAGTGCATCAAACATGATTTAGAGCTTGTTTATGGAAAAGTGCTTATTTTTGCATTTCAATGTTTCAACTTGCTGAAAACTGTCCACGGGTTTCATTTCATCTCAACCTTGACACAGCACACCAAAAATTGGACATCCAGAGTGCATCAAACATGATTGTTTATGGAAAAGTGCTTATTTTTGCATTTCAATGTTTCAACTTGCTGAAAACTGTCCACGGGTTTCATTTCATCTCAACCTTGACACAGCACACCAAAAATTGGACATCCAGAGTGCATCAAACATGATTTAGAGCATGTTTATGGAAAAGTGCTTATTTCTGCATTTCAATGTTGTAACTTGCTGAAAACAGTCTACAGTGTTTTCATAACATCACGAATAAACATAACAAAAACATTTTTTTATCCAGAGTGCATCAAACATGATTTAGAGGTTTGTTTATGGAAAAGTGCTTATTTGTGCATTTCAATGTTGCAACTTGCTGAAAACAGTCTACAGTGTTTTCATAACATCACGAATAAACATAACAAAAACATTTTTTTATCCAGAATGCTTCAAACATGATTTAGAGCTTGTTTATGGAAAAGTGCATATTTCTGCATTTCAATGTTGCAACTTGCTGAAAACTGTCCACGGCGTTCATTTCATCTCAACCTAGACACAGCACAGCAAAAATTGGACATCCAGAGTGCATCAAACATGATTTAGAGCTTGTTTATGGAAAAGTGCTTATTTCTGCATTTCAATGTTGTAACTTGCTGAAAACAGTCTACAGTGTTTTCATAACATCACGAATAAACATAACAAAAACATTTTTTTTATCCAGAGTGCATCAAACATGATTGTTTATGGAAAAGTGCTTATTTTTGCATTTCAATGTTTCAACTTGCTGAAAACTGTCCACGGGTTTCATTTCATCTCAACCTTGACACAGCACAGCAAAAATTGGACATCCAGAGTGCATCAAACATGATTTAGAGCATGTTTATGGAAAAGTGCTTATTTCTGCATTTCAATGTTGTAACTTGCTGAAAACAGTCTACAGTGTTTTCATAACATCACGAATAAACATAACAAAAAAAAGTTTTCTCCAGAGTGCATCAAACATGATTTAGAGCTTGTTTATGGAAAAGTGCTTATTTCTGCATTTCAATGTTGTAACTTGTTGAAAACAGTCTACAGTGTTTTCATAACATCACGAATAAACATAACAACAAAACATTTTTTATCCAGAGTGCATCAAACATGATTTAGAGGTTTATTTATGGAAAAGTGCTTATTTCTGCATTTCAATGTTGCAACTTGCTGAAAACAGTCTACAGTGTTTTCATAACATCACGAATAAACATAACAAAAACATTTTTTTATCCAGAATGCTTCAAACATGATTTAGAGCTTGTTTATGGAAAAGTGCTTATTTCTGCATTTCAATGTTGTAACTTGCTGAAAACAGTCCACGGCGTTCATTTCATCTCAACCTAGACACAGCGCAGCAAAGATTGGACATCCAGAGTGCATCAAACATGATTTAGAGCTTGTTTATGGAAAAGTTCTTATTTCTGCATTTCAATGTTGTAACTTGCTGAAAACAGTCTACAGTGTTTTCATAACATCACGAATAAACATAACAAAAACATTTTTTTATCCAGAGTGCTTCAAACATGATTTAGAGCTTGTTTATGGAAAAGTGCTTATTTTTGCATTTCAATGTTTCAACTTGCTGAAACTGTCCACGGCGTTCATTTCATCCTCAACCTTGACACAGCACAGCAAAAATTGGACATCCAGAGTGCATCAAACATGATTTAGAGCTTGTTTATGGAAAAGTGCTTATTTTTGCATTTCAATGTTTCAACTTGCTGAAAACTGTCCACGGGTTTCATTTCATCTCAACCTTGACACAGCACACCAAAAATTGGACATCCAGAGTGCATCAAACATGATTGTTTATGGAAAAGTGCTTATTTTTGCATTTCAATGTTTCAACTTGCTGAAAACTGTCCACGGGTTTCATTTCATCTCAACCTTGACACAGCACACCAAAAATTGGACATCCAGAGTGCATCAAACATGATTTAGAGCATGTTTATGGAAAAGTGCTTATTTCTGCATTTCAATGTTGTAACTTGCTGAAAACAGTCTACAGTGTTTTCATAACATCACGAATAAACATAACAAAAACATTTTTTTATCCAGAGTGCATCAAACATGATTTAGAGGTTTGTTTATGGAAAAGTGCTTATTTGTGCATTTCAATGTTGCAACTTGCTGAAAACAGTCTACAGTGTTTTCATAACATCACGAATAAACATAACAAAAACATTTTTTTATCCAGAATGCTTCAAACATGATTTAGAGCTTGTTTATGGAAAAGTGCATATTTCTGCATTTCAATGTTGCAACTTGCTGAAAACTGTCCACGGCGTTCATTTCATCTCAACCTAGACACAGCACAGCAAAATTGGACATCCAGAGTGCATCAAACATGATTTAGAGCATGTTATGGAAAAGTGCTTATTTCTGCATTTCAATGTTGTAACTTGCTGAAAACAGTCTACAGTGTTTTCATAACATCACGAATAAACATAACAAAAACATTTTTTTATCCAGAGTGCATCAAACATGATTTAGAGGTTTGTTTATGGAAAAGTGCTTATTTTCTGCATTTCAATGTTGTAACTTGCTGAAAACAGTCTACAGTGTTTTCATAACATCACGAATAAACATAACAAAAACATTTTTTTTATCCAGAGTGCATCAAACATGATTGTTTATGGAAAAGTGCTTATTTTTGCATTTCAATGTTTCAACTTGCTGAAAACTGTCCACGGGTTTCATTTCATCTCAACCTAGACACAGCACAGCAAAATTGGACATCCAGAGTGCATCAAACATGATTTAGAGCTTGTTTATGGAAAAGTGCTTATTTCTGCATTTCAATGTTGTAACTTGCTGAAAACAGTCTACAGTGTTTCATAACATCTCGAATAAACATAACAAAAAAAATTTTATCCAGAGTGCATCAAACATGATTTAGAGCTTGTTTATGGAAAAGTGCTTATTTCTGCATTTCAATGTTGTAACTTGCTGAAAACAGTCCACAGTGTTTTCATAACATCACGAATAGACATAACAACAAAACATTTTTTATCCAGAGTGCATCAAACATGATTTAGAGCTTGTTTATGGAAAAGTGCTTATTTCTGCATTTCAATGTTGCAACTTGCTGAAAACAGTCTACAGTGTTTTCATAACATCAACGAATAAACAACAAAAAAATTGGACATCCAGAGTGCATCAAACATGATTTAGAGCTTGTTTATGGAAAAGTGCTTATTTCTGCATTTCAATGTTGTAACTTGCTGAAAAGTCCACAGTGTTTTCATTTCATCTCAACTAGACACATAACAGCAAAAATTTTTTATCCAGAGTGCATCAAACATGATTTAGAGCTTGTTTATGGAAAAGTGCTTATTTCTGCATTTCAATGTTGTAACTTGCTGAAAACAGTCTACAGTGTTTTCATAACATCACGAATAAACATAACAAAAACATTTTTTTATCCAGAGTGCTTCAAACATGATTTAGAGCTTCTTTATGGAAAAGTGCTTATTTCTGCATTTCAATGTGTAACTTGCTGAAAACAGTCCACAGGCGTTCATTTCATCTCAACTAGACACAGCACAGCAAAAATTGGACATCCAGAGTGCATCAAACATGATTTAGAGCTTGTTTATGGAAAAGTGCTTATTTCTGCATTTCAATGTTGTAACTTGCTGAAACAGTCTACAGTGTTTTCATAACATCTCGAATAAACATAACAAAAACATTTTTTTTCCAGAGTGCTTCAAACATGATTTAGAGCTTGTTTATGGAAAAGTGCTTATTTCTGCATTTCAATGTTGCAACTTGCTGAAAACTGTCCACGGCGTTCATTTCATCTCAACCTAGACACAGCACAGCAAAAATTGGACATCCAGAGTGCATCAAACATGATTTAGAGCTTGTTTATGGAAAAGTGCTTATTTCTGCATTTCAATGTTGCAACTTGCTGAAAACTGTCCACGTGTTCATTTCATCTCAACCTAGACACAGCACAGCAAAATTGGACATCCAGAGTGCATCAAACATGATTTAGAGCTTTTATGGAAAAGTGCTTATTTCTGCATTTCAATGTTGCAACTTGCTGAAAACTGTCCACGGGTTTCATTTCATCTCAACTAGAACAGCACACAAAAAAATTGGACATCCAGAGTGCATCAAACATGATTTAGAGCTTGTTTATGGAAAAGTGCTTATTTCTGCATTTCAATGTTGTCACTTGCTGAAAACAGTCTACAGTGTTTTCATAACATCACGAATAAACATAACAAAAAAATTTTTTTATCCAGAGTGCATCAAACATGATTTAGAGCTTGTTTATGGAAAAGTGCTTATTTCTGCATATCAATGTTGTAACTTGCTGAAAACAGTCTACAGTGTTTTCATAACATCACGAATAAACATAACAAAAAACATTTTTTGATCCAGAGTGCATCAAACATGATTTAGAGCTTGTTTATGGAAAAGTGCTTATTTCTGCATTTCAATGTTGCAACTTGCTGAAAACTGTCCACGGCGTTCATTTCATCTCAACCTAGACACAGCACAGCAAAAATTGGACATCCAGAGTGCATCAAACATGATTTAGAGCTTGTTTATGGAAAGTGCTTATTTCTGCATTTCAATGTTGTAACTTGCTGAAAACAGTCTACAGTGTTTTCATAACATCAACGAATAAACATAACAAAAACATTTTTTATCCAGAGTGCATCAAACATGATTTAGAGCTTGTTTATGGAAAAGTGCTTATTTCTGCATTTCAATGTTGCAACTTGCTGAAAACAGTCTACAGTGTTTTTTCATAACATCACGAATAAACATAACAAAAACATTTTTTTTATCCAGAGTGCATCAAACATGATTTAGAGCTTTTTGGAAAAGTGCTTATTTTGCATTTCAATGTTTCAACTTGCTGAAAACTGTCCACGGTTTTCATTTCATCTCAACCTAGACACAGCAACAGCAAAAATTGGACATCCAGAGTGCATCAAACATGATTTAGAGCTTGTTTATGGAAAAGTGCTTATTTCTGCATTTCAATGTTGTAACTTGCTGAAAACAGTCTACAGTGTTTTCATAACATCTCGAATAAACATAACAAAAACATTTTTTTATCCAGAGTGCATCAAACATGATTTAGAGCTTGTTTTATGGAAAAGTGCTTATTTCTGCATTTCAAATGTTGTAACTTGCTGAAAA
>NW_022264983.1:0-20122 GCF_002021735.2 Oncorhynchus kisutch | reverse complement strand
TTTTTCTCCTCCTCCCCATCTCTCCACCTCCCCTTCTCTCCCTCAACCACGTCTTACCGATAGGGGACAGCACCACGGCCAGGCCCAGCAGGGTGGCCACGGCAACCAGGGCGAGGGCCGGGGCAGGCAGGGGTGCCCCAGGGAGGGAGAGCAGGGCCGGAGGAGGCAGGCCAGGGAGAGGGCCAGGAACACTGAGCAACACAGGACCATGTCCAGGAAAGAGCTGAAGGTAGGGCTGGCAAAGGTCTGTACCGCTGCCTGGGTCTCCACCTGGGGACAGGAGGGAATAGATACTTTGTCATTTTTCACAGAAATGGATTGATTTGCTGTCACAATAGCCAACCTCATACACACACACAAAGACACACAAGGCTGAGAGCAGCACAGCGTTAGCCGCTGTTGAACATGACCCAGGGGCTTATTCAGTGGGCAGAAGCATAAGGATCACTACAAATAATGGCAATGAATGGTACCTGGTCCGGTTGTAGAGTTAAAAGAGATAAAGAGCGAGAGGGTTTGGAAAGGGTAAAAGAGAGAGAGCAAAGGTTGTGGGGGATAGAGAAGCATGAAGAATGGAAGTCTAACAAACATTAATAAAATTGTCTCATTGTGATTAAGTAATAAGTATGAAACTGAACGAAACATTATCCAGACTTGAAGTTGAACATGCATTGTTCCCCCACTGTACCAGCAGAGGGCATCACAAGCTAAGAGGACATTCCTATCGATGTCCTGCAGTGATTTCCTGTCTTTGCCGCAGTCCTGACAGGCCATACATAGTGCAGTGCTTACAGGTTACTCAGAGAACACACACACACACACACACACAGAGAGAAAGAGCTAGACAGGCAGGGTGAAACGGATAGGGAGACAGAGAGCCAGACAAGGAAAGACAGACCAGGTGTAGTCTAGTAGACAGAGAGGAAGTGGGACATCAGAAAGACAGAAGAGGAATACAGATAGAGACAGACAGACACACACAGACAGAGAGACAGAGTAACAGACAGAGAGGGATACACACCTCTTCCTGGTAGCTGGTCCTGTAGGCAGACTCCAGGTTCTGTCCAGGAAGGTGTGGCTCAGCTTGTTGATGGAGGCTTGAAAAAGTAGTCCTTCATCAGACTGGGAGATGGGCAGATCAACAGATGTCAGTCAGTATAGAGAAGACAGACTTGTTGGGAGAGAGTTACACCAACCTATCATACCACCAGGGCCGTCCGTGTTCATAAGGCACCAAACATTTTGCAATGGAAAATAAAAATGAGCTTTTCTTACTGGACAAGTCCAGATAGTCCATCAACTATATCATGTATGTTTTCTTCCATTTGGTGCCGAATGAACATGACCCAGGGGCTTATTCAGTGGGCAGAAGCATAAGGATCACTACAGCAGCGGTGTGTTGTATATAGGATTGCAAAATTCCAGTAACTTTCTCAAAACATTAAAAAAGATGATATACACTGTTCAAAAAAATAAAGGAACACTAAAATACACACATCCTAGATCTGAATGAATGAAATATTCTTATTAAATACTTTTTTCTTTACATAGTTGAATGTGCTGACAACAAAATCACACAAAATTATCAATGGAAATCAAATTGATCAACCCATGGAGGTCTGGATTTGGAGTCACTCAAAATTAAAGTGGAAAACCACACTACAGGCTGATCCAACTTTGATGTAATGTTGAGACATTGTCCCAGATGTGCTCAATTGGATTCAGGTTTGGGGAACGGGCGGGCCAGTCCATGGCATCAATGCCTTCCTCTTGCAGGAACTGCTGACACATTCCAGCCACATGAGGTCTAGCATTGTCTTGCATTAGGAGGAACCCAGGGCCAACCGCACCAGCATATGGTCTCACAAGGGGTCTGAGGATCATCTCGGTACCTAATGGCAGTCAGGCTACCTCTGGCGAGCACATTGAGTGCTGTGCGGCCCCCCAAAGAAATACCACCCCACACCATGACTGACCCACCGCCAAGCCGGTCATGCTGGAGGATGTTGTTGCAGGCGCAGGAAAGTTCTCCAGAACCTTGTCACAGTCTGTCAATTTGCGTCAGTGTGAGCCTGCTTTCCATCTGTGAAGAGCACAGGGCGCAATGGCAGAATTTGCCATCTTGGTGTTCTCTGGCGTAATGCCGAAACGTCCGGCACGGCTGTGGGTGCTGTAAGCACAACCCCCACCTGTGGACGTCGGGCCCTCATACCACCCGCATGGAAGGTTGTTCTTCTTGACCGTTTGAGCAGACACATGCACATTTCGTGCCTGCCTGGAGGTTCATTTTGCAGGGCTCTGGCAGTGCTTCCTCCTGCTCCTCCTTGCACAAGGCGGAGGTAGGCGGTCCTGCTGCTGGGTTGTTGACATCCTCACTACGGACTCCTCCACGGCTCCTGATGTACTGGCCTGTCTCCTGGTAGCGCCTCCATGCTCTGGACACTACTTTGACAGACACAGCAAACCGCAATTGATGTGCCATCCTGGATGAGCTGCACTACCGAGCCACTATGTGTGGGTTGTAGACTCCGTCTCATGCTACCACTAGAGTGAAAGCACCGCCAGCATTCAAAAGTGACCAAAACATCAGCCAGGAAGCATAGGAACTGAGTAATGGTCTGTGGTCACCACCTGCAGAACCACTCCTTTATTGGGGGTGTCTTGCTAATTGCCTATAATTTCCACCTGTTGTCTATTCCATTTGCACAACAGCATGTTAAATTTATTGTCAATCAGTGTTGCTTCCTAAGTGGACAGTTTGATTTCACAGAAGTGTGATTGACTTGGAGTTACATTGTGTTGTTTAAGTGTTCCCTTTATTTTTTTGAGCAGTGTATATATATATATATATTTCTTTATCCCAGTTGGAGAATTCCCAGAATCAGGGGGAATAAGCAGGAAATCCAGATCCTCCAACCCATATTTCTATACACTGGGGATTTTAGGGAAAGGAAGGGAATCTCTGTAAGACTAGTTCTATAAAGCACATTGTAAATAGACACACTGTACCAAAACAGACATTGATACCACCTGAAAGATACGTGTGGGTCTGCTTCTTACATAACAGTTCTGCCTTCAGCGTTCAGAATCTTATCCTTTGATTCCCTTAGCCTGGTCTCAGATCTATTAGTGCTGTCCTGCCAACTCCCCAAAAAGCTCCACCACAGCCATCAAGCCTGGTTCCAGATCAGTTTTGTGTAACATCCATCCATCCCCTCACCTGTCCTCTTTGATAACATCCACAAAGTGAGCGTCGCTCCTCTCTCTGAAGTTCTTGGAGCGCAGGGGGATGAGAGCAGAGTGGTCAATCCCCATGGCCCCTCCACCCCACTTCTTCTCCTTCTCCTGGAGCATCTCACACAGGGACGTCTGGCTGTTGGTCAGGGGCTCCTCCAGCCTGGGGCTCAGCAGACCGTTCAGGGCCTTAGGGCTGCAGCCTAAGGGGGCCTGGGAGGGACATTTGAGAGATGAGGTGTCCTGGGGGAGTTGAGAGGAGAGAGGCTAGTGAGAAGCTGTGTGTGTGTGTGTGTGTGTGTGCGTGCTGAAACAGAAAGAGGAGAGTGAGAAGTGTTAGAGGTCTTGGATAAGAGTGATTAGTGACTTAGTTAGTGAAGCCAAATGAATCAAGACATTTCCGTTTGGCTAGGTTCACGTCATTCCATCATGTATAGTATGGCGATATAAATACTTCAGAAATACAATATGATAACACTAAGCCTGGTTTTATGAACTGGGGTTGGATTTAAGTGCAGTCAGGTTGGGATGAGTAAAGGTTACGGCCAGGTTCAAAGGTCAAACGTTTACTAGTGTGAAGTAAAGTGAGGCAAACCTTGCTGCTATTGGTCGTGTGATCGTCATGGCAACCGTTCTGCACCGTGCCCTTCTCCAGAACCTGATCCTCCTTTGGAACTACAGCCGCACTGCAGGAGAGACAATGAGACTGGAGAGAAGGAGAGGTATTTGTCTATTTATATCATTTACAGTTTCTTCAATCCTAGTATTGACAAATTCTCATACTGTAGTTTACACATTCACTCTTGTGTTGTGTGTGGTTAGTGTGCTTAGCCTAAGTATTGATTGGGTGCATCAACCACACACACACGCACGCACGCAAACACAAAACAGTTTTATTATTCTTAATTCACAAACATATGTTCACTGTTAAATAGGTATTTATATCCAGGGCTTGTACTCTTCTAGCTTAGGTCTTAAAAACACAAACCCAGATATTCTTAACGATAGCAAAGTCTTGACATAATAATTATTCTAGAAACATGGTGTCATAGATACTCAATGTCCTCCAGGCTATAGGGAAATGTTACTTCCATCATTCTAACATGAAGACATAAAACAGGCTAGTGACTCGGGAGGATTGATCATATGGTATAAACGGACCTTTCACTAAAGCAGATCAAAAAGGGTAACACCCACATTTGGTTCAAACTCAACAAAGCACAATTCTTACTAACAATGATATATATAAAGTCAGCAAAATAAGAAACGTCCCTTTTCAGGACCCTGTCTTTCAAAGATAATTCGTAAAAATACAAATAACTTCACAGATCTTCATTGTAGAGTTTAAACACCGTTTCCCATGCTTGTTCAGTGAAGCATAAACAATTAATGACCATGCACCTGTGGAATGGTTGTTAAGACACTAACAGCTTACAGATGGTAGGCATTTAAGGTCACAGTTATGAAAACTTAGGACACTAAAGAGGTCTTTCTACTCTAAAAAAACCCCTGCACAGGATCGGTACAGCCGAACATCACACCTGCGGGACAGGTACAGGATGGCAACAACAACTGCCAGAGTTACACCAGGAACGTACAATCCCTCCATCAGTGCTCAGACTGTCGGCAATAGGCTGAGAGGCTGGACTGAGGGCTTGTAGGCCTGTTGTAAGGCAGGTCCTCACCAGACATCACCGGCAACAACATAGCCTATGGGCACCAACCCACCGTCGCTGAACCAGACAGGACTGGCAAAAAGTGCTATTCTCTGAAGAGTCGCGGTTTTGTCTCACCAGGGGTGATGGTCGGATTTGCGTTTATCGTTGAAGGAATGAGTGTTACACCGAGGCCTATACTCTGGAGCGGGATCTATTTGGAGGTGGAGGGTCCGTCATGGTCTGGGGCGGTGTGTCACAGCATCATCGGACTGAGCTTGTTGTCATTGCAGGCAATCGCAACGCTGTGCATTACAGGGAAGACATCCTCCTCCCTCACGTGGTACCCTTCCTGCAGGCTCATCCTGACATGACCCTCCAGCATGACAATGCCACCAGCCATACTGCTCGTTCTGTGCGTTATTTCCTGCAAGACTGGAATGTCAGTGTTCTGCCTTGGCCAGCGAAGAGCCCGGATCGCAATCCCATTGAGCACGTCTGGGACCTATTGGATCGGAGGGTGAGGGCTAGGGCCATTCCCCCCAGAAATGTCCGGGAACTTGCAGGTGCCTTGGTGGAAGAGTGGGGTAACATCTCACAGCAAGAACTGGCAAATCTGGTGCAGTCCATGAGGAGGAAGTGAACTGCAGTATTTAATGCAGCTGGTGGCCACCCCAGATACTGACTGTTACTTTTGATTTGACCCCCCCCGTTGTTCAGGGACACATTATTCAATTTCTGTTAGTCACATGTCTGTGGAACTTGTTCAGTTTATGTCTCAGTTGTTGAATCTTATGTTCATACAAATATTTACACGTTAAGTTGTTGTCAGTGAGAGGACGTTTCTTTTTTTGCTGAGTTTATATATATATATATATATATATATATATATATATATATATATATATATATATATATATATATATATATATATATATATATATATATATATATATATATATATATATATACAGTACCAGTCAAAAGACACCTACTCATTCAAGGGTTTTTCTTTATTTTTACTATGTTCTACATTGTAGAATATTAATAAAGACATCAAAACTATGAAATAACATATGGAATCATGTAGTAAACAAAAAAAAGTGTTTAACAAATCAAAATATACTTTAGATTTGAGATTCTTCAAAGTAGCCAACCTTTGCCTTGATGACAGCTTTGCACACTCTTGACATTCTCTCAACCAGCTTCATGAGGTAGTCACCTGGAATGCATTTCAATTAACAGGTGTGCTTTGTTAATGAATTAGTGGAATTCATTTCCTTCTTAATGCATTTGAGCCAATCAGTTGTGTTGTGACAAGGTGGTATACAGAAGATATCCCTATTTGGTAAAAGAACAAGACCGTACAATGGCAAGAACAGCTCAAATAAGCTATTTCTGAGGCGGGTAATGCTAATGAACTTATCCTCTGCAGCAGAGGTAACTCTGGGTCTTCATTTCCTTTGGCGGTCCTCATGAGAGCCAGTTTCATCATAGCGCTTGATGGTTTTTGTAACTGCACTTGAAGAAACTTTCAAAGTTCTTGAAATCTTCCACATTGACTGACATTCATGTCTTAAATCATGTCAGTTAAGAACAAATTCGTATTGACAGTGATGGCCTAACAGGGAACAGTGGGTTAACTGCCTTGTTCAGGGGAAGAACAACCTTGTCAGCTCAGGATTCGATCCAGCAACCTTTCGGTTACTGGCCCAACGCACTAACCACTAGGACACCAATAAGAAGAAGAGACTTGCTTGGGCTAAGAAACACCAACAATGGACATTAGGCCGGTGGAAATCTGTCCTTTGGTTTTTGGTTCCAACCTCTGTGTCTTTGTGAGATGCAGAGCAGGTGAACGGATAATTTCCGAATGTGTGGTTCCCACCGTGAAGCATGGAGGAGGAGGTGTAATGGTGCTTTGCTTGTGAAACTGTCAGTGATTTATTTCTAATTCAAGGTACACTTAACCAGCATGGCTACCACAGCATTCGGCAGCGATACACCATCCCATCTGGTTTGCGCTTAGTGGGACTATCATTTGTTTTTCAACAGGACAATGACCCAACACACCTCCAGGCTGTGTAAGGGCTATTTGACCAAGGATGAGACTGAGGGAGTGCTGCATCAGATGACCTGGCCTCCACAATCACCCGATCTCAACCCAACTGAGATGGTTTGGGATGAGTTGGACCGCAGAGTGAAGGAAAATCAACCAACAAGTGCTTAGCATATGTGGGAACTCCTTCAATACTGTAGGAAAAGCATTCCAGGTGAAGCTGGTTGAGAGAATGCAAAGTGTCATCAAGGCAAAGGGGGGCTACTTTGAAGAATCTCAAATCTAAAATATATAACACTTTTTTGCTTACTAATTTATTGCATATGTGTTATTTCATAGTTTTGATGTCTTCACTATTATTCTATTCCAATTTTAATTTGAGGGTGGGGGTGGAAAGCGAGAAAGCTAGAGAGAAAGAGGAAGGGAGGGAGAGTGAGAGGGGGGATAGAGGTAGGGGTAGAGAGAGGAATGGAGAGAGAGGAACGGAGGGAGAGAGAGTGGGGAAGGAGAGAGAGGTAAAGAATGAGTCAATTGAGGGTGAAGAGATAACGGAGAGAAATAAAGAGAGTTGAGTAGAGGGAGGGAGGAGAAAAATTGAAATATTGAATGAGAGAAACTGTTTGGCAGAAACAGGACAAAGAGAGAGAGGGCAGAGAGAGTGAGACAGGGAGAGAAACAGACAAAATATTATGATAAATGGACCCATTGAGAGAGAGAGGAAGAGAGAGATCGAGCAAGCGAGAGTGAGAGAGAGCACGAACTCAGCACTTCAGCATTTTACCACTAATTAGAATCACAATGATACACAATCAGATTCAATGGATACAACACCAACCACAATAGCAGCCCTATAGAGAGACAGGGCCAGGATGAGGAGAGGTAGAGAGAGGGATGAGAGACAGGGTGATAGAGGTGGAGAGAGGGATGAGAGACAGGGTGATAGAGGAGGAGAGGTGGATAAAGGGATGAGAGACAGGGCCCGGGTGAGAGGAGGTGGAGAGATGGATGAGAGACAGGGTGATATAGGAGGAGAGAGGGATGAGAGACAGGGTGATAGAGGAGGAGAGGTGGAGAGAGGGATGAGAGACAGGGCCCGGGGTGAGAGGAGGAGAGGTGGAGAGAGGGATGAGAGACAAGGACAGTGATAGAGGAGGAGAGGTGGATAAAGGGATGAGAGACAGGGCCCGGGTGAGAGGAGGTGGAGAGAGGGATGAGAGACAAGGCCAGTGATAGAGGAGAGGTGGAGAGATGGATGAGAGAAAGGGTGATAGAGAAGGAGAGGTGGAGAGAGGGATGAGAGAAAGGGTGATAGAGAAGGAGAGGTGGAGAGAGGGATGAGAGAAAGGGCCCGGGTGAGAGGAGGAGAGGTGGAGAGAGGGATGAGAGACAGGGCCAGGGTGATAGAGGAGGAGATGTGGAGAGAGGGATGAGAGACAGGGCCCGGGTGAGAGGAGGAGAGGTGGAGAGAGGGATGAGAGACAGGGCCATGGTGATAGAGGTGGAGATAGGGATGACATAGAAGAGGCTGGGGAAGGCTGAAGGAATGGACAGAGACAGATATACACTCATCTGATGATTAGGCACTGGCCCTGAAAGGATTGTTCAAGGTACTTGGTAACATCGTGATGCAGACACACATGCGTATACATGCGCACCCATACACCTACAGACTTAAAACAGACAGGCAGACAATACTGTGAACACTGGCTCACTTTCAGGCGACACACACAGCCTGATACACAGAGAAAAACACACAGCCTGATACACAGAGAAACACACACACAGCCTGATACACAGAGAAACACACACACAGCCTGATACACAGAGAAAAACACACACACAGCCTGATACACAGAGAAAAACACACACACAGCCTGATACACAGAGAAAAACACACACAGCCTGATACACAGAGAAAAACACACACAGCCTGATACACAGAGAAAAACACACACAGCCTGATACACAGAGAAAAAACACACACACACACTCAGCAAGTCAGGCTCAGAGGACAAGTGAGTGTTTGAGAGGGATGAGAAGCCCACAGAAAGGACACGGCTTCAAAGAGGCGTCATTAAACCTAGTGAAGTGTGTATGTGTGTGTGAGTGTGAGAGGGAGAGAGAGAGCCAATGAAGTGAGGGTTTGTACCAGTGAAGTGTGTGTGTGTGTGTGTGTGTGTGTGTGTGTGTGTGTGTGTGTGTGTGTGTGTGTGAGAGAGAGAGAGAGAGAGCCAATGAAGTGAGGGTTTGTACCAGTGAAGTGTGTGTGTGTGTGTGTGTGTGTGTGTGTGTGTGTGTGTGTGTGTGTGTGTGTGTGTGTGTGTGTGTGTGTGTGAGAGAGAGAGAGCCAATGAAGTGAGGGTTTGTACCAGTGAAGTGTGTGTGTGTGTGTGTGTGTGTGTGTGTGTGTGTGTGTGTGTGTGTGTGTGTGTGTGTGTGTGTGTGTGTGTGTGTGTGTGTGTGTGTGTGTGTGTGAGTGAGAGAGAGAGAGAGCCAATGAAGTGAGGGTTTGTACCAGTGAAGTGTGTGTGTGTGTGTGAGAGAGAGAGAGAGAGAGCCAATGAAGTGAGGGTTTGTACCAGTGAAGTGTGTGTGTGTGTGTGTGTGTGTGTGTGTGTGTGTGTGTGTGTGTGTGTGTGTGTGTGTGTGTGTGTGTGTGTGTGTGTGGTGTGTGTGTGTGTGTGAGAGAGAGAGAGAGCCAATGAAGTGAGGGTTTGTACCAGTGAAGTGTGTGTGTATGTGTGTGTGTGTGTGTGTGTGAGTGTGAGAGAGAGAGAGAGAGCCAATGAAGTGAGGGTTTGTACCAGTGAAGTGTGTGAGTCCATGTGAAGGGCTTTCTAACGTCTCTCCACGTGTGTTACCTCATGTAATGCCAAGGACACAGCAGTTTGTCTCCTCTCCCCTCTTCACTTCTCATCTGCCTTTCCCTAAGACCCCCACGACCAGCACTGGCAGATGTAGTGGTGGTACGGGAGGATTACAGTGGAACTGTGGGGGCTAATTGGTATCTATAAAGCAAGTCTGTGTGCGTACTGTATGACTGAGGAGAGTAGTGAAGACTGGATATAGGTCTAGCAGCAGAGTAAATATACAGTACAGTCAGAAAGTATTCAGACCCCTTGACATTTCACACATTTTGTTATGTTCCAGCCTTATTATAAAATGGATTCAATCGTTTTTCCCCCTCATCAATCTACACATAATACCCCATAATGACAAAGCAAAAACAGGTTTCTAGAATATATCACATTAACATAAGTATTCAGACCCTTTATTAAGTACTTAGCTAAAGCACCTTTAGCAGTGATTACAGCCCCGAGTCTTCTTGGGTGTGACGCTACAAGCTCTGCTTGTATTTGGGGAGTTTCTCCCATTCTTCTCTGCAGATCCTCTCAAGCTCTATCAGGTTGGATGGAGAGCAGATCCCACTCCTGCAGTATCTTGGCTGTGTGTTTAGCGTCGTTGTGCTGTTGGATGGTGACCCTTCGACCCAGTCTGAGGTCCTGAGCGCTCTGGAGCAGGTTTTCATCAAGGATCTCTCTGTATAATGCTCCGTTCATCTTTCCCTCGATTGTGACTAGTCTCCCAGTCCCTGCCGCTGAAAAACATCCCCACAGCATGATGCTGCCACTATGCTTCACTGTAGGCATGGTGCCAGTTTTCCTCCAGATGTGATACTTGCACCGTGCCCTTCTCCAGAACCTGATCCTCCTTTGGAACTACAGCCGCACTGCAGGAGAGACAATGAGACTGGAGAGAAGGAGAGGTATTTGTCTATTTATATCATTTACAGTTTCTTCAATCCTAGTATTGACAAATTCTCATACTGTAGTTTACACATTCACTCTTGTGTTGTGTGTGGTTAGTGTGCTTAGCCTAAGTATTGATTGGGTGCATCAACCACACACACACGCACGCACGCAAACACAAAACAGTTTTATTATTCTTAATTCACAAACATATGTTCACTGTTAAATAGGTATTTATATCCAGAGCTTGTACTCTTCTAGCTTAGGTCTTAAAACACAAACCCAGATATTCTTAACGATAGCAAAGTCTTGACATAATAATTATTCTAGAAACATGGTGTCATACTTGGCATGATACTTGGCATTCAGGCCAAAGAGTTCAATCTTGATTTCATCAGACCAGAGAATCTTGTTTCTCATGGTCTGAGAGTCCTTTAGGTGCCTTTTGGCAAACTCCAAGCGGGCTGTCATGTGCTTTTTACTGAGGAGTGGCTTCCATCTGTCCACTCTACCATAAAGGCCTGATTGGTGGAGTGCTGCAGAGATGGTTGTCCTTCTGGAAGGTTCTCTCATCTCCACAGTGGAACTCTGGAGCTCTGTCAGAGAGACCATAGGGTTATTGGTCACTTCCCTGACCAAGGCCGTTCTCCTCCAATTGCTCAGTTTGGTTGGGCAGCCAGCTCTAGAAAGAGTCTTGGTGGTTCCAAACTTCTTCTAGAAAGAGTCTTGGTGGTTCCAAACTTCTTCCATTTAAGAATGATGGAGGCCACTGTGTTCATGGGGACCTTCAATGCTGCAGAAATGTTTTGGAGGCTGTGCCTCAACACAATCCTGTCTCGAAGCTCTACGGACAATTCCTTCGACCTCATGGCTTGCTTTTTGCTCTGACATGCACTGTCAACTGTGGGACTTTATATACACAGGTGTGTGCCTTTCCAAATCATGTCCAATCAATTCAATTTACCACAGGTGGACTCCAATCAAGTTGTAGAAACATCTGAAGGATGATCAATGGAAAATGGATGCAACTGAGCTCAATTTCGAGTCTCATTGCAAAAGGCCTGAATATTTACGTAAATGCAATCAGTTTTCAATTTTTAATACATTTGCAGAAAATTCTAAAAACCTGTTTTCACTTTGTCATTGTGGGGTATTGTATGTAGATTGATGAGGAACATGCTTTATTTAATCCATTTTAGAATAGGGCTGTGACGTAACAAAATGTGGAAAAAATCAAGGGGTCTGAATACTTTCTGAACGTACTGTATCTTGTCTCTATATGGAGCCTCATTACTCCATCATGACACTAAACTCACCATAGGGACCAAAACCGATTTATACTAATGTCAACATGGGCCGTATTCAGAGTAGGCTTGCTGATCTAGGATCAGGTTTGCCTTTTAGATCATAATGAATAAGACTATATCGACAGGGGTGACCTGATCCTAGGTCAACACTCCTACACTTATCAATTAACAGTAAGAGAGTAGAGAATTGTCTCTGTTGGTGAATATTACATTATATGCGTTGTGGATAAGCAAGGGTCGGAAATTTACATACACTGAGGTTGGAGTCATTCAAACTTGTTTTTTCAACCACTTCAAAAATGTCTTGTTAACAAACTACAGTTTTGGTCAGTTAGGACATCTAACTTTGAGCATGACACAAGACATTTTTCCAACAATTGTTTATAGACAGATTATTTCACTTATAATTCACTGTATCACAATTCCAGTGGTACAGAAGTTCACATGCACTAAATTGACTGTGCCTTTAAACAGCTTGGAAAATTCCAGAAAATTGTCATGTCTTTAGAAGCTTCTGATAGGCTAATTGACATCATTGAGTCAATTGGAGGTGTACCTGTGGATGTATTTCAAGGCCTACCTTCAAACTCAGTGCCTCTATGCTTGACATCATGGGAAAATCAAAAGAAAAAAGCCAAGACCTCAGAAAAAAAATTGTAGACCTCCGCAAGTCTGGTTCATCCATGGGAGCAATTTCCAAATGCCTGAAGGTACCACGTTCATCTGTACAACAATAGCACGCAAGTATAAACACCATGGGACCACGCAGCCGTCATACCGCTCAGGAAGGAGACGCGTTCTATCTCTAGAGATGAACGTACTTTGATGTGAAATGTGCAAATCAATCCCAGAACAACAGCAAAGGACCTTGTGAAGATGCTGGAGAAAACAGGTACAAAAGTATCTATATCCACAGTAAACGAGTCCTATATTGACATAACTGAAAGGACGCTCAGCAACGAAGAAGCCACTGCTCCAAAACCGCCATAAAAAAGCCAGACTACGGTTTGCAACTGCACATGAGGACAAAGCTCGTACTTTTTGGAGAAATGTCCTCTGGTCTGATGAACAAAAATAGAACTGTTTGGCCATATTGACCATCGTTATGTTTGGAGGAAAAATGGAGAGGCTTGCATGCTGAAGAACACCATCCCACTGTGAAGCACCTGGGTGGCAGCATCATGTTGTGGGGGTGCTTTGCTGCAGGAGGGACTGGTGCACTTCACAAAATAGATGGCATCATGACGAGGGAAATTACGTGGTTATATTGAAGCAACATCTCAAGACATCAGTCAGGAAGTTAAAGCTTGGTCGCAAATGGATCTTCCAAATGGACAATGACCACAAGCATACTTCCAAAGTTGTGGCAAAATGGCTTAAGGACAACAAAGTCAAGGTAGTGGAGTGGCCATCACAAAAGCCCTGACCTCAATCCTATAGAAGATTTGTGGGCAAGAACTGAAAAAGTGTGTGCGAGCAAGGAGGCCTAAAAACCTGACTCAGTTACCCCAGCTCAGTCAGGAGGAATGGGCCATAATTCACCCAACTTATTGTGGGAAGCTTGTGGAAGGCTACCCAAAAACATTTGACCCAAGTTAAACAATTAAAGGCAATGCTACCAAATACTAATTGAGTGTATGTAAAACTTCTGACCCACTGAGAATGTGATGAAAGAAATAAAAGCTGAAATAAATCCTTCTCTCTACTATACATTTCACATTCTTAAAATAAAGTGGTGATCCTAACTGACCTAAGACAGGGAATTTTACTAGGATTAAATGTCAGGAATTGTGAAAAACTGAGTTTAAATGTATAAGGTGTAAATAAAGATAAAGATGTAAACTTCCGACTTCAACTGATATCTTGTTAAGTTAGGGCCCTGTGTTTGTGCAATTATGTAACATGCTTGGATTTTAACCTTCATTTCAACTTTGATTAACTTTTTAGGTCAAATGGTTCACAACACCATCCTCAAACAATTCCTTATATTTTTGGCGTAATTTTAATTTCTGGATAAGGCTTAAAATGCAGGATAGGATCTCATGTCACATACTGCTCAAAACACACGGCCCCTACAATTATGTTCTGAAGACATGTCTACTGAGCTGAACATTTGTTACACTATGACCATTTTCTAAATGAAGTCAAAGTACAGTATGCTATTACAACCAAAGAATATGTCTATCCAAGTTACACAGTAGAAAAACCACCAAAGAGGGGAATGAGCACACACCTGACACCCATCTCCCCTTTACCCTGCAGAATACCATGTCCTCACCTTGGCCCTGTCGGGAGCCCCTCTCTGGGTAGGCCACAGGCTGAGGGGGCTCTGGGGGCTCCATCTGGGGTGTGGGCACGGGGGTGTGGGACAGCGGGTGTCCCCCCCAGGCTCCAGGCCAACCAGGCCCAGCTGGAAACAGCTGCAGTGGCACGCTCCACCTTCCTCCCTGAGATCAGGTAGGTTCTTCAATCCTGAAGGAGACAGAACACAGAGATAGATGACAGTGACACAGACTCTTATCAACACACATGCTGCAAAAGGTAGAAGAAAGTGCCTTTTATGTGAAAAGAATGTGTGCATATGTGTGCTTCAGAACGATCCTGACGCCTCAGAACAGTTGGGTAGGCTGTTTGGCCGCTGCTGTTAGTACGTGTTGTGCTCTTTCTCTGAGTTGTACAAGCAAGCAGAGCAGAAACTGGCCACCAAGGGCGTCATGCACCCCAAAACCTGAGGGGGGCCACAAGTTGAGGGAGGATGGCCGGGGGGGGGGTGGTAAGTGAAATGTTAATTTTCAAATACCTGAAACAGCTTTTTCATCTAGAGCCATAACCATTATGTAAACTTCTATGTCAAAAATATGTACACTACCATTCAAAAGTTTGGTGGTCACTTAGAAATGTCCTTGTTTTTTGAAAGAAAAACACATTTTTGTCCATAAAAATAAAATAAAATAGATCAGAAATACAGTGTAGACTTTGTTAATGTTGTAAATGACTATTATAGCTGGAAATGTCCGATTTTTTTATGGAACATCTACATAGGGACAAAGGCCCTTATCAGCAACCATCACTCCTGTGAGAGCTTCAAGTTCCTTGGTGTCCACATCACCAATGAACTAGAATAGTCCAAACACACCAAGACAGTCGTGAAGAGGGCACGACAAAACCTATTCCCCTCATGAGACTGAAACGATTTGTCATGGGTCCTCAGATCCTAAGTAGCCTTGCTACTGTTATTTCACTGTCATTTTACAGTAGTTTTTTTATGATCATGTCTCCTTTGCCAAGATAATCCTTCCACCAGACAAGTGTGACATATCAAGAAGCTGATCTTGTGCTGGGAACAATAAAGGCCACTCTAAAATGTGCAGTTTTATCACACAACACCATGCCACAGATGTCTCAAGTTTTGAGGGAGTGTGCAATTGACATGCTGACTGCAGGAATGTCCAGCCAGAGCTGTTGCCAGATAATTTTATGTTAATTTCTCTATGATAAGCCACCTCCAACGTCGTTGTAGAGAATTTTGTAGTACGTCCAACCGGCATCACAACCGCAGACCACAGGTAACCACACCAGCCAGGACCTCCACATCCAGCTTCTTCACCTGTGGGATCATCTGAGACCAGCCACCTGAACAGCTGATGAAACTGTGGGTTTGCACAACTGAAATTTCTGCAAACATTTTAGAAAATTGTCTTAGGGAAGCTTCTATGCATGCTCGTTGTTCGTCCAGTCTTAACCTAACTGCAGTTCAGCATTGTAAACCGGACTTCAGTAGACAAATACTCACCTCCGATGGCCACTGGCATGCTGGAGGAAGTGTGCTCTTCATGGATGAATCCTAGTTTGCTGTGTCAACATTGTGAACAGAGTGCCCCATGGTGGCGGTGGGGTTATGATATGTGTTGCATAAGCAACAGACCAACGAACACAAAGGCATTTCTGCAATTTGAATGCACAGAGATACCATGAAGAGATCCTGAGGCCCATTGGTCGTGCCATTCATCCACCACCATCACCTGATGTTTCAGCATGATAATGCCACAGTCCCATGTCACAAGGATCTGTACACAAAAATAGTCCAGACATGTCCCCCATTGAGCCTGTTTGGGATGCTCTGGATGGACGTGTATGACAGTGTGTTCCAGTTCCCATCAATATTCCAGCAACTTCGCACAAGCCATTGAAGAGGAGTGGGACAACATTCCATAGGTCACAATCAACAGCCTGATCAACTCTATGCGAAGGAGAATTGTTGAGCTGCATGAGGCAAATGGTGGTCACACCTGATACTGACTGTGTTTTCTGATCCACACCCCTACCTTTTTTAAGGTACCTGTGACCAACAGATGCAGATCTGTATTCCCAGTCATGTGAAATCCATAGATATGGAAATCTTTCACCCCCACACACACACAGACACACACACACACAGGGCATCCTCCTTGCTTGCTCGGTTTCTGCTCTCTCCATGTCTGTGTCTCTCCCTCTCTGGCCTCAGGCCACCTCAGTCAATGGTTTGATGAGACACAAAGGATATAGTGCAGCACCGAGGTTCATCCTAATAGCCTATCTATTCTCTATAATGAGAAACTGCTTTTCTCACTGGGCGGTAACATTTACATTTTAATTAAGTATCACTCAAAATGGCTTTCATTTGTTCAAGGGGTGAAATAAAAAAAGTGTGTGTGTGTGTGTGTGTGTGTGTGTGTGTGTGTGTGTGTGTGTGTGTGTGTGTGTGTGTGTGTGTGTGTGTGTGTGTGTGTGGTGTGTGTGTGTGTGTGTGTGTGTGTGTGTGGTGTGAGAGAGAGAGAGTCAGTGTGAGCGCGCGGCGTCTATGTGTGTTCATGTATGTTTTAATTCTATAATAAAGCACAGAAACAGGTTGCATATACACACATATCTGGGTTCATTAGTGCATTTGCGTGTTTGTGTTCAATAAAACTGATTTTACATGATCCACAGTACATCCATTGATTTCAATATTTTTCATTGTCATGGCAATTCTACAATACAAAACCAACCAAAGTTGAAGTTGAAGAATGTTTCATTTTAGAATGTTTGTTGATTAGAGCAACAGTGTTGATTTGAAACACAATGTCTGATTCTTTCATAAGACGCACACTTACACTGGAATATGATGATATCCCAATTGAAAAGAGCAACTTAATAGAATGATGGATATTAGAATGTTCGGTTGGAAGGCACCCGTGTTGATGTGGAACTCACTTTTGGTGGCAACCACCGCAAGACTAGACATAAACTTGCTATCTGGAGTGGGCCATCTCTAATCAATGAGCTTCTAAAGCCAGCGATGTGATCTGTCTGGAGTGGACCATCTCTAATCAATGAGCTTCTAAAGCCAGCGATGTGATCCGTCTGGAGTGGGCCATCTCTAATCAATGAGCTTCTAAAGCCAGCGATGTGATCTGTCTGGAGTGGGCCATCTCTAATCAATGAGCTTCTAAAGCCAGCGATGTGATCCGTCTGGAGTGGACCATCTCTAATCAATGAGCTTCTAAAGCCAGCGATGTGATCCGTCTGGAGTGGGCCATCTCTAATCAATGAGCTTCTAAAGCCGCGATGTGATCTGTCTGGAGTGGGCCATCTCTAATCAATGAGCTTCTAAAAGCCAGCGATGTGATCTGTCTGGAGTGGGACATCTCTAATCAATGAGCTTCTAAAGCCAGCGATGTGAGTCTGTCTGGAATGGACCATCTCAATCAATGAGCTTCTAAAGCCAGCGATGCGATCTGTCTGGAGTGGGCCATCCTAATCAATGAGCTTCTAAAGCCAGCGATTGTGATCTGTCTGGAGTGGGCCATCCTCTAATCAATGAGCTTCTAAAGCCAGCGAGTGATCTGTCTGGAGTGGGCCATCTCTAATCAATGAGCTTCTAAAGCGATGTGATCTGTCTGGAGTGGCTCTCTATCAATGAGCTTCTAAAGCCAGTGATGTGATCAGTCTGGAGTGGGCCATCTCCTAATCAATGAGCTTCTAAAGCCAGCGATGTGATCTGTTGGAGTGGGCCATCTCTAATCAATGAGCTTCTAAAAGCCAGCGATTTGATCTGTCTGGGAGTGGGACATCTCTAATCAATGAGCTTCTAAAGCCAGCGATGTGATCTGTCTGGAATGGACCATCTCTAATCAATGAGCTTCTAAAGCCAGCGATGCGATCTGTCTGGAGTGGGCCATCTCTAATCAATGAGCTTCTAAAGCCAGCGATGTGATCTGTCTGGAGTGGGCCATCTCTAATCAATGAGCTTCTAAAGCCAGCGATGTGATCTGTCTGGAGTGGGCCATCTCTAATCAATGAGCTTCTAAAGCGATGTGATCTGTCTGGAGTGGGCCATCTCTAATCAATGAGCTTCTAAAGCCAGCGATGTGATCAGTCTGGAGTGGGCCATCTCTAATCAATGAGCTTCTAAAGCCAGCGATGTGATCTGTCTGGAATGGACCATCTCTAATCAATGAGCTTCTAAAGCCAGCGATGTGATCTGTCTCGAATGGACCATCTCTAATCAATGAGCTTCTAAAGCCAGCGATGTGATCCGTCTGGAGTGGGCCATCTCTAATCAATGAGCTTCTAAAGCCAGCGATGTGATCTGTCTGGAATGGACCATCTCTAATCAATGAGCTTCTAAAGCCAGCGATGTGATCCGTCTGGAGTCGACCATCTTTAATCAATAAGCTTCTAAAGCGATGTGATCCGTCTGGAGTGGGCCATCTCTAATCAATGAGCTTCTAAAGCCAGCGATGTGATCTGTCTGGAGTGGGCCATCTCTAATCAATGAGCTTCTGTAGCCAGCGATGTGATCTGTCTGGAATGGACCATCTCTAATCAATGAGCTTCTAAAGCCAGCGATGTGATCCGTCTGGAGTGGACCATCTCTAATCAATGAGCTTCTAAAGCCAGCGATTGATCCGTCTGGAGTTGACCATCTCTAATCAATGAGCTTCTAAAGCCAGCGATGTGATCCGTCTGGAGTCGACCATCTCTAATCAATGAGCTTCTAAAGCCAGCGATGTGATCTGTCTGGAGTGGGACATCTCTAATCAATGAGCTTCTAAAGCCAGCGATGTGATCTGTCTGGAATGGACCATCTCTAATCAATGAGCTTCTAAAGCCAGCGATGCGATCTGTCTGGAGTGGGCCATCTCTAATCAATGAGCTTCTAAAGCCAGCGATGTGATCTGTCTGGAGTGGGCCATCTCTAATCAATGAGCTTCTAAGCGATGTGATCTGTCTGGAGTGGGCCATCTCTAATCAATGAGCTTCTAAAGCCAGCGATGTGATCAGTCTGGAGTGGGCCATCTCTAATCAATGAGCTTCTAAAGCCAGCGATGTGATCTGTCTCGAATGGACCATCTCTAATCAATGAGCTTCTAAAGCCAGCGATGTGATCCGTCTGGAGTGGGCCATCTCTAATCAATGAGCTTCTAAAGCCAGCGATGTGATCTGTCTGGAATGGACCATCTCTAATCAATGAGCTTCTAAAGCCAGCGATTGATCCGTCTGGAGTCGACCATCTTTAATCAATAAGCTTCTAAAGCGATGTGATCCGTCTGGAGTGGGCCATCTCTAATCAATGAGCTTCTAAAGCCAGCGATGTGATCTGTCTGGAGTGGGCCATCTCTAATCAATGGCTTCTGTAGCCAGCGATGTGATCTGTCTGGAATGGACCATCTCTAATCAATGACTCTAAAGCCAGCGATGTGATCCGTCTGGAGTGGACCATCTCTAATCAATGAGCTTCTAAAGCCAGCGATGTGATCCGTCTGGAGTTGACCATCTCTAATCAATGAGCTTCTAAAGCCAGCGATGTGATCCGTCTGGAGTGGACCAGCACAGGGACCTCAGCATCTTCCTGCAAGACCATCAGATTCTATCGTCATCAATGTTAAGAGTCATAGGAATGCTGTGGCAGTCATGACATTTTGTCAACCGGTGCTTGTCAAGCAAATAACTGCCGGTCTCACGGTAATTGACCGTTAATTAACATAACCCATTTAGCATCTGCTGGCTTCCATGCATAGCCTACAAGCCACTGATAGACCTTTGGAACATCAACATTTTAAAAAGTCTATAAATCCATGTAATATAGCCTACACC
>NW_022264982.1:0-20144 GCF_002021735.2 Oncorhynchus kisutch | reverse complement strand
TGGACTATAGTGGTAGATGGACTATAGTGGTAATGGACTATAGTGGTAGATGGACTATAGTGGTAGATGGACTATAGTGGTAGATGGACTATAGTAGGGGATGGACTATAGTAGGGGATGGACTATAATGGGAGATAGGGGAATATAGTGGTAGATGGACTATAGTGGTAGATGGACTATAGTGGTAGATGGACTATAGTGGTAGATGGACTATAGTAGGGGATGGACTCTACTATAGTAGGGGATGGACTATAATGGTAGATGGACTATAGTGGTAGGATGGACTATAGTAGGGGATGGACTATAATGGTAGATGGACTATAGTGGTAGATGGACTATAATGGTAGATGGACTATAGTAGGGGATGGACTATAATGGTAGATGGACTATAGTGGTAGATGGACTATAGTGGTAGATGGACTATAGTGGTAGATGGACTATAATGGTAGATGGACTATAGTGGTAGATGGACTATAGTGGTAGATGGACTATAGTAGTAGATGGACTATAGTGGTAGATGGACTATAGTAGGGGATGGACTATACTGGTAGATGAACTATAGTGGTAGATGGACTACAGTAGGGGATGGACTATAGTAGGGGATGGACTATAGTGGTAGATGGACTATAGTGGTAGATGGACTATAATGGTAGATGGACTATAGTGGTAGATGGACTATAATGGTAGATGGACTATAGTGGTAGATGGATTATAGTGGTAGATGGACTATAATGGTAGATGGACTATAATGGTAGATGGACTACATAACGTGTCTTGTTTGATTTATTTATAAGGTTTGAAATAATGGAAGTGGACACTTCACTGGCTATCAAGTGAACATTAGCTTCCTAATAACAATAACAGAACAGCTAAATTAATTATTAGTATTTACTGTGCTTTTCCAATCCAACCACTGATATCTGATGTACTGGTTCATATCGGTGGTGGAACAAACCAACCACTGAGATTATATCTGATGTACTGGTTCATATCGGTGGTGGAACAAACCAACCACTGACGTTATATCTGATGTACTGGTTCATATCGGTGGTGGAACAAACCAACCCTGAGATTATATCTGATGTACTGGTTCATATCGGTGGTGGAACAAACCAACCACTGAGGTTATATCTGATGTACTGGTTCATATCGGTGGTGGAACAAACCAACCACTGAGGTTATATCTGATGTACTGGTTCATATCGGTGGTGGAACAAACCAACCACTGAGGTTATATCTGATGTACTGGTTCATATCGGTGGTGGAACAACCAACCACTGAGGTTATATCTGATGTACTGGTTCATATCGGTGGTGGAACAAACCAACCCCTGAGATTATATCTGATGTACTGGTTCATATCGGTGGTGGAACAAACCAACCACTGAGACTATATCTGATGTACTGGTTCATATCGGTGGTGGAACAAACCAACCACTGACGTTATATCTGATGTACTGGTTCATATCGGTGGTGGAACAAACCAACCACTGAGGTTATATCTGATGTACTGGTTCATATCGGTGGTGGAACAAACCAACCACTGAGGTTATATCTGATGTACTGGTTCATATCGGTGGTGGAACAAACCAACCACTGAGGTTATATCTGATGTACTGGTTCATATCGGTGGTGGAACAAACCAACCACTGAGGTTATATCTGATGTACTGGTTCATATCGGTGGTGGAACAAACCAACCCCTGAGGTTATATCTGATGTACTGGTTCATATCGGTGGTGGAACAAACCAACCCCTGAGATTATATCTGATGTACTGGTTCATATCGGTGGTGGAACAAACCAACCACTGAGACTATATCTGATGTACTGGTTCATATCGGTGGTGGAACAAACCAACCACTGAGGTTATATCTGATGTACTGGTTCATATCGGTGGTGGAACAAACCAACCACTGAGGTTATATCTGATGTACTGGTTCATATCGGTGGTGGAACAAACCAACCACTGAGGTTATATCTGATGTACTGGTTCATATCGGTGGTGGAACAAACCAACCACTGAGGTTATATCTGATGTACTGGTTCATATCGGTGGTGGAACAAACCAACCACTGAGGTTATATCTGATGTACTGGTTCATATCGGTGGTGGAACAAACCAACCCCTGAGGTTATATCTGATGTACTGGTTCATATCGGTGGTGGAACAAACCAACCCTGAGATTATATCTGATGTACTGGTCCATATCGGTGGTGGAACAAACCAACCACTGAGGTTATATCTGATGTACTGGTTCATATCGGTGGTGGAACAAACCAACCATTGAGGTTATATCTGATGTACTGGTTCATATCGGTGGTGGAACAAACCAACCCCTGAGATTATATCTGATGTACTGGTTCAAATCGGTGGTGGAACAAACCAACCATTGAGGTTATATCTGATGTACTGGTTCAAATCGGTGGTGGAACAAATCTTGAATATCTATCTTACACTCTACAAAAAAGTAATGTATTTCCCCTTTTTGGAAAAGAGGAAGAAGGAAAGGAAGGAAGGAAACCCAGGAAAGAAAGAGATTAGAGCTGGTGATTTCTATCTGAGATGAGACAGCACTTGACATATATTATCTACAGTATATTATCTACAGTATAGAGGTGTATTATCTACAGTATATTATCTACAGTATATTATCTACAGTATATTATCTACAGTATATTATCTACAGTATATTATCTACAGTATAGAGATGTATTATCTACAGTGTATTATCTACAGTATATTATCTACAGTATATTATCTACAGTATATTATCTACAGTATATTATCTACAGTATATTATCTACAGTATATTATCTACAGTATAGAGGTGTATTATCTACAGTATATTATCTACAGTATATTATCTACAGTATATTATCTACAGTATATTATCTACAGTATATTATCTACAGTATATTATCTACAGTATATTATCTACAGTATAGAGGTGTATTATCTACAGTATATTATCTACAGTATATTATCTACAGTATATTATCTACAGTATATTATCTACAGTATATTATCTACAGTATAGAGATGTATTATCTACAGTATATTATCTACAGTATATTATCTCCAGTATATTATCTACAGTATATTATCTACAGTATAGAGGTGTATTATCTACAGTATATTATCTACAGTATATTATCTACAGTATAGAGATGTATTATCTACAGTATATTATCTACAGTATATTATCTACAGTATATTATCTACAGTATAGAGATGTATTATCTACAGTATATTATCTACAGTATATTGTCTACAGTATATTATCTACAGTATATTATCTACAGTATAGAGGTGTATTATCTGCAGTATATTATCTACAGTATATTATCTACAGTATAGAGGTGTATTATCTACAGTATATTATCTACAGTATATTATCTACAGTATATTATCTACAGTATATTATCTACAGTGTATTATCTACAGTATATTATCTACAATATAGAGGTGTATTATCTACAGTATATTATCTACAGTATATTATCTACAGTAGATTATCTACAGTATATTATCTACAGTGTATTATCTACAGTATATTATCTACAATATAGAGGTGTATTATCTACAGTATATTATCTACAGTATATTATCTACAGTAGATTATCTACAGTATATTATCTACAGTGTATTATCTACAGTATATTATCTACAGTATAGAGATGTATTATCTACAGTATATTATCTACAGTAGATTATCTACAGTATATTATCTACAGTATATTATCTACAGTATATTATCTACAGTATATTATCTACAGTATATTATCTACAGTAGATTATCTACAGTATATTATCTACAGTATAGAGATGTATTATCTACAGTATATTATCTACAGTATAGAGGTGTATTATCTACAGTATATTATCTACAGTAGATTATCTACAGTATATTATCTACAGTATATTATCTACAGTATATTATCTACAGTATATTATCTACAGTATATTATCTACAGTATAGAGGTGTATTATCTACAGTATATTATCTACAGTATAGAGGTGTATTATCTACAGTATATTATCTACAGTATATTATCTACAGTATAGAGGTGTATTATCTACAGTATATTATCTACAGTATAGAGGTGTATTATCTACAGTATATTATCTACAGTATATTATCTACAGTATAGAGATGTATTATCTACAGTATAGAGATGTATTATCTACAGTATATTATCTACAGTATAGAGGTGTATTATCTACAGTATATAATCTACAGTATATTATCTACAGTATAGAGATGTATTATCTACAGTATATTATCTACAGTATATTATCTACAGTATAGAGGTGTATTATCTACAGTATATTATCTACAGTATATTATCTACAGTATATTATCTACAGTATAGAGATGTATTATCTACAGTATAGAGGTGTATTATCTACAGTATATTATCTACAGTATATTATCTACAGTATAGAGATGTATTATCTACAGTATATTATCTACAGTATATTATCTACAGTATATTATCTACAGTATAGAGATGTATTATCTACAGTAGATTATCTACAGTATATTATCTACAGTATATTATCTACAGTATATTATCTACAGTATAGAGATGTATTATCTACAGTATATTATCTACAGTATATTATCTACAGTATAGAGGTGTATTATCTACAGTATATTATCTACAGTATAGAGATGTATTATCTACAGTATATTATCTACAGTATATTATCTACAGTATATTATCTACAGTATATTATCTACAGTATATTATCTCCAGTATAGAGGTGTATTATCTACAGTATATTATCTACAGTATATTATCTACAGTATAGAGGTGTATTATCTACAGTATATTATCTACAGTATATTATCTACAGTATAGAGGTGTATTATCTACAGTATATTTTCTACAGTATATTATCTACAGTATATTATCTACAGTATATTATCTACAGTATATTATCTACAGTATATTATCTACAGTATAGAGGTGTATTATCTACAGTATATTATCTACAGTATATCATCTACAGTATATTATCTACAGTATAGAGGTGTATTATCTACAGTATATTATCTACAGTATATTATCTACAGTATATTATCTACAGTATAGAGGTTTATTATCTACAGTATATTATCTACAGTATATTATCTACAGTATAGAGATGTATTATCTACAGTATATTATCTACAGTATATTATCTACAGTATATTATCTACAGTATATTATCTACAGTATAGAGGTGTATTATCTACAGTATATTATCTACAGTATATTATCTACAGTATAGAGATGTATTATCTGCAGTATATTATCTACAGTATATCATCTACAGTATATTATCTACAGTGTATTATCTACAGTATAGAGGTGTATTATCTACAGTATATTATCTACAGTATATTGTCTACAGTATATTATCTGCAGTATATTATCTCCAGTATAGAGATGTATTATCTACAGTATATTATCTACAGTATATTATCTACAGTATAGAGATGTATTATCTACAATATATTATCTACAGTATATTATCTACAGTATATCATCTACAGTATATTATCTACAGTATATTATCTACAGTATATTATCTACAGTATATTATCTACAGTATATTATCTACAGTATATAATCTACAGTATAGAGATGTATTATCTACAGTATATTATCTACAGTATAGAGGTATATTATCTGCAGTATATTATCTACAGTTTATAATCTACAGTATATAATCTACAGTATATTATCTACAGTATATTATCTACAGTATAGATGTATATTATCTACAGTATATAATCTACAGTATATTATCTACAGTATAGAGGTGTATTATCTACAGTATATTATCTACAGTATATTATCTACAGTATAGAGGTGTATTATCTACAGTATATTATCTACAGTATATTATCTACAGTATAGAGTGAATGTATAAAGAGAGAAAAGTGAAAAGAGAGAGCTTCAATACAGTAACTGCTGTCTCCTCAGTTTTCACATTTAAAATGACTTTAGAACCATGTGTTTAAAGCTGTTTCACAGGACTTTGTGGTTGATTCCCTAAATGACATCAGATCATCAGTTAATATCAAACGGGATTAAATTAAACATAAAGATCTCATGCTGCTCTGTTGCGCTGAAGGACAGACAGGGAACCACCAGTATGTTTGTAGCATCCCTCAGTCGTTGACACATCCAGCACTGGGACAGCTGATTTATGATTCTAGAAATTACTTTTTCATACCAGAAACTGGAAACTTTTTTTTGATGAGATTGATTTATTAAATCATTAACTTTGCAATGTCTTTTCAAATCCTTAGATTTAATATATCTATGCACTTAGAATGTGAATAATCTGGAAAGTGATTGCCGGATGCAGATTGTCTTATCTTCAGTTGATCAACTGTCATATTTCTCAAATGAACTGCAGATCTAACGAGGATTCGTCTTTAACTTTGTTTTTATTTTTTTATTTTTTTACTTTCACCTTGACATGAAGTTTGAATCAGGGAGCGATTAAATATGTTTCACCTTGACATGAAGTTTGAATCAGGGAGCGATTAAATATGTTTCACCTTGACATGAAGTTTGAATCAGGGAGCGATTAAATATGTTTCACCTTGACATGAAGTTTGAATCAGGGAGCGATTAAATATTGTTTCACCTTGACATGAAGTTTGAATCAGGGAGCGATTAAATATGTTTCACCTTGACATGAAGTTTGAATCAGGGAGCGATTAAATATGTTTCACCTTGACATGAAGTTTGAATCAGGGAGCGATTAAATATGTTTCACCTTGACATGAAGTTTGAATCAGGGAGCGATTAAATATGTTTCACCTTGACATGAAGTTTGAATCAGGGAGCGATTAAATATGTTTCACCTTGACATGAAGTTTGAATCAGGGAGCGATTAAATATGTTTCACCTTGACATGAAGTTTGAATCAGGGAGCGATTAAATATGTTTCACCTTGACATGAAGTTTGAATCAGGGAGCGATTAAATATGTTTCACCTTGACATGAAGTTTGAATCAGGGAGCGATTAAATATGTTTCACCTTGATATGAAGTTGAATCAGGGAGTGATTAAATATGTTTCACCTTGACATGAAGTTTGAATCAGGGAGCGATTAAATATGTTTCACCTTGACATGAAGTTTGAATCAGGGAGCGATTAAATATGTTTCACCTTGACATGAAGTTTGAATCAGGGAGCGATTAAATATGTTTCACCTTGACATGAAGTTTGAATCAGGGAGCGATTAAATATGTTTCACCTTGACATGAAGTTTGAATCAGGGAGCGATTAAATATGTTTCACCTTGACATGAAGTTTGAATCAGGGAGCGATTAAATATGTTTCACCTTGACATGAAGTTTGAATCAGGGAGCGATTAAATATGTTTCACCTTGACATGAAGTTTGAATGATATGTTTCATGAAGTTTGAATCGATTAAATATGTTTCACCTTGACATGAAGTTTGAATCAGGGAGCGATTAAATATGTTTCACCTTGACATGAAGTTTGAATCAGGGAGCGATTAAATATGTTTCACCTTGACATGAAGTTTGAATCAGGGAGCGATTAATATGTTTCACCTTGACATGAAGTTTGAATCAGGGAGCGATTAAATATGTTTCACCTTGACCTGAAGTTTGAATCAGGGAGCGATTAAATATGTTTCACCTTGACATGAAGTTTGAATATGGAGCGATTAAATATGTTTCACCTTGACATGAAGTTTGAATCAGGGAGCGATTAAATATGTTTCACCTTGACATGAAGTTTGAATCAGGGAGCGATTAAATATGTTTATTTAAATTTTTAGATGCACTTGAGTCTGTTTGGTGACCTGTCACTGAACATGTCCCAAATAGGACTGACGTTTTTAACAGTGTCATAATTCCATGAATAGTATTGTTGTACTAGACTATTTTAACTGAATATGAGGTCAGGAACAAGAGGGAGGGGTAAACAATGCATACAGTACACAGTAGATTATCTAAACACATAAATTCCTGTGAAGTTCCCTTCGTTGTGTCCTTGTTAAGGAGAGAGGAAAGGAGAGGAAAGGAGAGAGGAAAGGAGAGGAAAGGAGAGAGGAAAGGAGAGAGGAAAGGAGAGAGGAAGGGAGAGAGGAAAGGAGAGAGGAAAGGAGAGGAAATGAGAGAGGAAAGGAGAGGAAAGGAGAGAGGAAAGGAGAGAGGAAAGGAGAGGAAAGGAGAGAGGAAAGGAGAGAGGAAGGGAGAGAGGAAAGGAGAGAGGAAAGGAGAGGAAAGGAGAGAGGAAAGGGGAGGAAAGGAAAGAGGAAAGGAGAGGAAAGGAGAGAGGAAAGGAGAGAGGAAAGGAGAGGAAATAACTCCTAAAAAAAAAATCCACGTATTGTGAAGTAGGCAAAGACTGCCAGGAGAATATCCAGATATCATAGAGAAACCACCGTAGGAAACCCTCGTCTAGATGACAAGGTCATCTAACGTTTCAGGTACTTCATGTGCCACCAAAGGTCGGTCAAGTCTCTCAAGTTAGCAAGTGTAGCTTTGAGCTACAAACGAAACCAAAACTTGTCAGCCCGTACGATCAGTGGCAAGGTGACACTTTTCCACAGCAAAACAAGGAAATCCACAACTCTGGGAAGTGTTGCTTGTCATGCCAACAGCAATATGACAGTTTGGTGTAAAAAAAATATATAAAAAATAATAAATAAAGAGACGACAACAAAAAAAAGAGTGAAATAAATAAATAACTCAACATGACACATTTCCAAATATCAAACGATGCCTCTGCTGCTCCTGGAGGGGGACTAGTGCTACTGTCACAGACCCGCAAGGTCACTGGCTCTGCTCTGCTCGCTCCAAAGTCTGGAGACACAGCTTCGGATCGCTGGCACACTAAATGCTGCGGGGCTTGGAGGCAAACTGGTGTCTCCGGCTTTTGAAGAGGAATGACAAGACTGAAAAGAAAAAAAAGAAGAAAAAAAAACAAGACAAAGAAAAATAACTCTAACTACCCGCTCCTTCTGACAGTTTGTAACCTCAGGGTTCAAAGGTCGTGCCATGTGAAACTCCAAGGTAAAATCGCCTATGTAATCAGTTGCCATGGCCGCCACGCTCGGAGGGAGCCAGAGTTGGTGACTGTCAGGCGTATTAGCCACAAAGAATCAAAACACGGCCAAGTTCAACTCTCTCTTTCCCATCTCTCTTCTCTCTCTCAATTTGGTCTTTCCATCTTTCCTTGTTCTGCTCTCCCTTCCTCCCTTCCTCCCTTCTACATGACTTATTTTTCACTCACTCTTGCTTTCCCCTCCCTTCGTCTTCTTTCCTTGCCTTTCCCCTCCCTTTCCCTCCCTTTCCCTCCCTTTCATCTCTTCTTTCCCTCCCTTTCCCTCCCTTTCATCTCCCTTTCCATTCATTTCCATCTCCCTTTCCCTCCCTTTCATCCCCTTTCCCTCCGTTTCAATCTCCCTTTCCCTCCCTTTGCATCTCTCTTTCCCTCCCTTTCGCCCTCCCTTCATCTCCCTTTCCCATCCTTCATCTCCCCTTTCCCTCCCTTTCCGTCTCCCTTTCCCTCCCTTTCATCTCTCTTCCCCTCCCTTTCCCTCCCTTTCATCTCCCTTCCCTCCCCTTTCATCTCCTTCCGCCCTCCCTTTCATCACCCTTTCCCTCCCTTTCATCTCCTCTTTCCCTCCCTTTCCCTCCCTTTCATCTCCCTTTCCATTCCTTTCATCTCCCTTTCCCTCCCTTTCATCACCCTTTCCCCTACCTTTCCCTCCCTTTCCCTCCCTTTCATCTCTCTTTCCCCTCCCTTTCATCTCTCTTTCCCTCCCTTTCCCTCCCTTTTCCCTCCCTTTCCCGCCCTTTCCCTCCCGCCCTTTCCCTTCCTTTCCCTCCCTTTCCCTCCCTTTCCCTCCCTTTCATCTATCTTCCCTCCCTTTCCCTCCCACCCTTTCCCTTCCTTTCCCTTCCTTTCCATCCCTTTCCCTCCCTTTCCCTTCCTTTCGATGTCTCTTTCCCTTCCCTTCCCTCCCTTTCATCTCTCTTTCCCTCCCTTTCCCTTCCTTTCCCTCCCTTTCATCCCTCTTTCCCTCCCTTTCATCTCTCTTTCCATCCCTTTCATCTCCCTTTCCCTCCCTTTCCCTCCCTTTCCTCCCCTTTCCCTCCCTTTCACCTCCCTTTCATCTCTCTTTCCCTTCCTTTCATCTCTCTTTCATCTCCCTTTTCTCTCCCTTCCCTTCCTTTCATCTCTCTTTCCCCCTCCTTTCCCCTCCCTTTCCCTCCCTTTCATCTCTCTTTCCTCCCCTTTCCCTCCCTTTCATCTCTCTTTCCCTCCCTTTCCCTCCCTTTCATCTCTCTTTCCTCCATTTCCCTTCCTTTCCTTCCCTTTCATCTCTCTTTCCCTCCCTTTCATCTCTCTTTCCCCCCTTTCCCTCCCTTTCATCTCTATTTCCCTTCCTTTCACCTCCCTTCATCTCTCTTTCCCTCCCTTTCCATCCCTGTCCCTCCCTTTCCCTCTCTTTCCCTCCCGTTCATCTTCCTTTCATCTCTCCAGAGAGAGACATTTAGCAGTTTGAGGATCATGTGGTTCACTCACATTCCTATTTTTTCAACAGGTACCACTATCAACCGTACATACGTACATACATACTTATTGCCAGCAGCAAACCACCCTGCATACCACTGCTGGCTTGCTTCTGAAGCTAAGCAGGGTTGCTCCCTGGATGGGAGACCAGATGCTGCTAGAGCTGGTGATGGAGGGCCAGTAGGAGGCACCCTTTCCTTAGGTCTAAAAAAAATATCCCAATGCCCCAGGGCAGTGATTGGGGACATTGCCCTGTGTAAGGTGGTGTCTTTTGGATGTGATGTTAAACAGGTGTCCTGACTCTCTGTGGTCGCTAAAGATCCCATGGGACTTATCGTAAGAGTAGGGGTGTTAAACCCCGGTGTCCTGGCTAAATTCCCAATCTGGTCCTCATACCATCACGGTCACCTAATCATCCCCATCTTACAATTGTCTCATTCACCCCCCTGTAACTATTCCCCAGGTCGTTGCTGTAAATGAGAACGTGTTCTCAGTCAACATACCTGGTAAAATAGATAAACATACAGTTGTACATGTCTCCAAGCGTTACATCTCCACTTTAGGAACGTCTTGTCAGAGACAAGTGTGGACTTAGAGCAGCATGAAGGTTACAGTACGTCAGCTGAAGATATAACACCTAGAGGAGCAGCATGAAGGGTACAGTACGTCAGCTGAAGATATAATACCTAGAAGAGCAGTATGAAGGTTACAGTACGTCAGCTGAAGATATAATACCTAGAAGAGCAGCATAAAGGTTACAGTACGTCAGCTGAAGACAGAATGGGATATAATACCTAGAAGAGCAGCATGAAGATTACAGTACGTCAGCTGAAGACACAATGGGATATAATACCTAGAAGAGCAGCATGAAGGTTACAGTACGTCAGCTGAAGACAGAATGGGATATAATACCTAGAAGCTGTATGTACAAGTCGACTATAAATTCAGTTGTTCCATATTAATCCAACAGAAACTGGAACATTTTTCATAAAAGGAAAGAAATAAAAATAAAAATCTGAAGGCCTTTTAAAACCCTTCAATAGAAGTAATATCTGCATTGGAACAGAGGTTTGAAAGAAATGTTATTTCCATGTCTTTCAAAAATATCCCAACAAACTGTGGAAAAAGCCATAGAATAGATATGACCATGAAAGGAAAAAGAGAAGGACATTGGTTTAAATTCCCAGTCTTTGCTCTGTTGTAGCTGGCATCACATCAGCCCCCTAAAACCCACGTATTGTACATCCCACTTGGGTCATGGGACCAGATCCCCACCATGTGGCTCATTGAGGGGCTGGAATTAGCCTTTATCAGCAATCCCATACTGTCACAATGGGCCTCCCTCCCTGCTCTTGAACCCTAGTCAAACGCCAGTCTGATAAGGCTTAGAGACGGAGCCTCTGCGTGTGTGTGCTTCTATTTCCAAAAGCAGAACCGGATTGAGCAACTTATTATGCCATGGAAATGAAGCTGGCATCGAATTGAAAATGAAACAGTACTGGAGGGTTGGAGAGTAGGGTTGGAGAGAGAGGAGGGTTGGAGAGGAGGGTTGGAGCGAGAGGAGGGTTGGAGAGAGAGGAGGGTTGGAGAGGAAGGTTGGAGAGAGAGGAGGGATGGAGAGGAGGATTGAATAAGAGGGTTGGAGAGAGGGTTGGAGAGGAGGGTTGGAGAGAGAGGAGGGTTGGAGAGGAGGGTTGGAGAGAAAGGGTTGGAGAGGAGGGTTGGAGAGGAGGATTGAAGAAGAGGGTTGGAGAGGAGGGTTGGAGAGGAGGATTGAAGAAGAGGGTTGGAGAGATGGTTGGAGAGGAGTGTTGGAGAGGAGGGTTGGAGAAGGGGATTTAAGATGAGGGTTGGAGAGAGGGTTGGAGAGAGGGTTGGAGAGGAGGGTTGGAGAGAAGGGTTGGAGAGAAGGGTTGGAGAGAAGGGTTGGAGAGAAAGGTTGGAGAGAGAGGAGGGATGTAGAGGAGGGTTGGAGAAGAGGTCCGAAGAGGAGGGTATTGTTTCCTACTTAGCTAGCTGAGCGTGGTCCATTCAGAGTGTAGAGGAGAGGTTATTGTCTACTACTTAGCTAGCTGAGCGTGGTCCATTCAGAGTGGAGAGGAGAGGTTATTGTTTCCTACTTAGCTAGCTCAGCATGGTCCATTCAGAGTGGAGAGGAGAGGTTATTGTGTACTACTTAGCTAGCTGAGCGTGGTCCATTCAGAGTGGAGAGGAGAGGTTATTGTTTCCTACTTAGCTAGCTAAGCGTGGTCCATTCAGAGTGGAGAGGAGAGGTTATTGTTTCCTACTTAGCTAGCTGAGCGTGGTCCATTCAGAGTGTAGAGGAGAGGTTATTGTTTCCTACTTAGCTAGCTGAGCGTGGTCCATTCAGAGTGGAGAGGAGACGTTATTGTTTCCTACCTAGCTAGCTAAGCGTGGTCCATTCAGAGTGGAGAGGAGAGGTTATTGTCTACTACTTAGCTAGCTGAGCGTGGTCCATTCAGAGTGGAGAGGAGAGGTTATTGTTTCCTACTTAGCTAGCTCAGCATGGTCCATTCAGAGTGGAGAGGAGAGGTTATTGTGTACTACTTAGCTAGCTGAGCGTGGTCCATTCAGAGTGGAGAGGAGAGGTTATTGTTTCCTACTTAGCTAGCTGAGCGTGGTCCATTCAGAGTGTAGAGGAGAGGTTATTGTTTCCTACTTAGCTAGCTGAGCGTGGTCCATTCAGAGTGGAGAGGAGACGTTATTGTTTCCTACCTAGCTAGCTAAGCGTGGTCCATTCAGAGTGGAGAGGAGAGGTTATTGTTTCCTACTTAGCTAGCTAAGCGTGGTCCATTCAGAGTGTAGAGGAGAGGTTATTGTTTCCTACTTAGCTAGCTAAGCGTGGTCCATTCAGAGTGGAGAGGGCTGCTGGATGTTGGGTGATAAGTGCTGGATTGCCTATTAAGACTCTTGAGCTTTATATTTGTGAGGGGGGTTGCTTTTTTTGGGGGGGGGGGGGGGTACTGTGCTATCCCATTGAAACCCAGCCAGAATGCCAAACACATTTCCAAAGGATTCCCGGGTCTCCAGCTGAATGTGGTTAATCACCCCCAGCTTCTCCCGCCTCACTGGATGCTGGTGCAGGATGCCATGTCTCTGTTTATGTGCTGGGTCTGCTGTGTTACCATGCTCTCTGCTGGGTTGTCTGTCCTGTCCTGTCCTGCTTCCATCCATGCATCACAGCACCAGTACATCCCCCAGTAGCCTGTTTCACTGTTTCACTGCGCTGACTTCTAACCGACGACAAGGCTTCTTCAACCCTTCTGTAGATATTCACAACTAGATAGGCAGAAGTCAACCTCAAATCAAACATGTTTCTGGTTCGTATCATATCACATCATATCTTCAGGCTGAGAATGACCTTTCAGTGAAAATGATCATGGCAGTATTTCAGGGCTCACTAGTAACTAAAACGTTGCTTGGGCCCAGTTTCACTAGTTAAGATCTACCGGTTTTATTGACTGATGTAATCATGTAGGAGAGATTACCAAGGACAAGAGTTTAAGTGAGGACATGCCCTCAATTATGCATTGACTAGCTACTTTCATTTGTCACAGCCCTTACACCTGGGGGTCTCTCTCTCTCTCTCTCTCTCTCTCTCTCTTCTCTCTCTCTCTCTCTTCTCTCTCTCTCTTCTCTTCTCTCTCTCTCCCTCTCTCTCCTGTCTCTGTTCTCTCTCTCTCTGTCTCTCTCTCTCCTCTCTGTCCTCTCTCTTCTTGTCTCTCTCTTCTCTCCTCTCTCTCTCTTCTCTCCTCTCTCTCTCTCTCTCTTCTTCTCTCATTTCTCTCTCTCTCTCTCTGTCTCTCTCTGTTCTCTCTCTCTCTGCTGGTCTCTCTCTCTCTCTCTGTCTCTCTCTCTTCTCTGTCTCTCTCTCTCCTCTCTGTCTCTCTCTCTCTCTGTCTCTCTCTCTGTCTCTCTCTCTGTCTCTCTCTCTCTCTCTCTGTGTTCTCTCTCTGTGCTCTCTCTCTCTCTGTCTCTCTGTGTTCTCTCTCTGTGTCTCCTCTCTCTCTCTGTCTCTCTCTCTCCCTCTCTCTCTCCCTCTCTCTCTCTCTGTCTCTCTCTCTCTCTGTCTCTCTCTCTGTGTTCTCTCTCTGTCTCTCTCTCTCTCTCTGTGTCTCTCTCTCTCTGTGTGTCTCTCTCTGTGTCTTCTCTCCCTCTCTCTCTCTCTCTCACACCGCTCCAAAGTTGTTTCCAGCAGTAGGTGACAACATGTTAATGGTGTCATCTGACAAATAATAACATCCTGTCACATCGACTGAGACATAATGTTTACTAGAGGACTGATAATGTATGATGACAGTCATTTGAATAAAAATGGATTTACCGCACATTGTCTCATTTGCAGTACATTTTCACATCTCTCATGTGTAACTGACATTGCGCGACCCCACTGTGGACTGCTTATTTTCTACTAAGTGGTCTTGAAATAATTTGTTCACGAGACACAGTGAGATTACGCTGTGAGTAAGTCAGAGAATGGTAGAGAGTGAGAGACAGGAGAGAGAGAGAGAGAGAGAGACAGGAGAGAGAGAGAGAGAGATAGGAGAGAGAGAGAGAGAGAGAGAGAGAGAGAATTAGTAGGAGAGAGAGAGAGAGAATTAGTAGGAGAGAGAGAGAGAGAGAGAGAGAATTAGTAGGAGAGAGAGAGAGAGAGAGAGAGGAGAGAGAGAGAGAGAGAGAGTGAGAGAGAGAGAGAGAGAGAGAGTTCACACCATCATTTCTAAAAGACAGATGTGGTGTCAGCGCGGCTGTTAATTAATGGGAGCTGGAGGTGGGCGATGAAATTCAGATGCCATACTGTATGATTATGTATTACAATCTGCAAAATGATCACCATTAAAATGTGACAGAGAGACACGCTCACACAGTGTTATTCCGGTGTTTGGGGTTGTCTGTCTGTCTGTCTGACTGACTGGGGAAGTTCAGCTTTGGTTTGGCTCTCCGGCTCTTCAGCCACCAGAGACGTAAAGTTGGAGGGGAAAGGAACGTAGATTAGTATCAGGAATGAGAGGTTTGACTCTCAGGTGACAATCACTGAGGATCTTTACCATGTTTACAACATTATTTACATACGAGCAAATTATTCAAAATATAAATGAGCGACTATCAGGCAAACAATAACAAAGTATTTAAAAAGCAGTGTTCCACCATTATCATACGAGAGGAAGGTTATGTAGAATACCATTACTGAGCATTATCACCCCAGAGGAAGGTTATGTAGAATACCATTACTGATCATTACCACACGAGATGAAGGTTATGTAGATTATCATTACTGATCATTATCACACCAGAGGAAGGTTATGTAGAATACCATTACTGATCACTATCACACGAGAGGAAGGTTACGTAGAATACCATTACTGATCATCATCACACGAGAGGGAGGTTATGTAGAATACCATTACTGATCATTATCGCACGAGAGGAAGGTTATGTAGAATATCATTACCGAGCATTATCATTATCATACGAGAGGAAGGTTATGTAGAATATCATTACTGAGCATTATCATTATCATACGAGAGGAAGGTTATGTAGAATATCATTACTGAGCATTATCATACGAGAGGAAGGGTTATGTAGAATACCATTACTGATCATTATCATTATCATACGAGAGGAAGGTTATGTAGAATATCATTACTGAGCATTATCACACCAGAGGAAGGTTATGTAGAATACCATGACTGATCATTATCATTATCATACGAGAGGAAAGGTTATGTAGAATATCATTACTGATCATTATCATACGAGAGGAAGGTTATGTAGAATATCATTACTGAGCATTATCGTTATTCATACGAGAGGAAGGTTATGTGGAATACCATTACTGAGCATTATCACACACCAGAGGAAGGTATGTAGAATATCATTACTGATCATTATCATACGAGAGGAAGGTTATGTAGAATACCATTACTGAGCATTATCATTATCGTACGAGAGGAAGGTTATGTTGAATACCATTACTGAGCATTATCACACCAGAGGAAGGTTATGTGGAATATCATTACTGAGCATTATCACATGAGAGGAAGGTTATGTAGAATTATCATTACTGAGCATTATCGCATGAGAGGAAGGTTATGTAGATACCATTACTGATCATTATCACACGAGAGGAAGGTTATGTAGAATACCATTACTGAGCATTATCACACCAGAGGAAGGTTATGTAGAATATCATTACTGATCATTACCACACGAGATGAAGGGTTATGCAGATTATCACTTACTGATCATTATCACACCAGAGGAAGGTTATGTAGAATACCATTACTGATCACTATCACACGAGAGGAAGGTTACGTAGAATACCATTACTGATCATCATCACACGAGAGGGAGGTTATGTAGAATACCATTACTGATCATTATCGCACGAGAGGAAGGTTATGTAGAATATCATTACCGAGCATATCATTATCATACGAGAGGAAGGTTATGTTGAATACCATTACTGATCATTATCGCATGAGAGGAAGGTTATGTAGAATACCATTACTGAGGATTATCACATGAGAGGAAGGTTATGTTAGAATACCATTACAGATCATTATCGCATGAGAGGAAGGTTATGTAGAATACCATTACTGATCATTATCACACCAGAGGAAGGATATGTTGAATATCATTACTGATCATTATCACAAGAAGAGGAAGGTTATGTAGAATACCATTACATATCATTATCGCACGAGAGGAAGGTTATGTAGAATACCAGTACAGATCATTATCACATGAGAGGAAGGTTATGTAGAATACCATTACAGATCATTATCGCATGAGAGAAGGTTATGTAGAATACCATTACGATCATTATCGCATGAGAGGAAGGTTATGTAGATTACCATTACAGATCATTATCGCATGAGAGGAAGGATATGTTGAATATCATTACTGATCATTATCGCACAAGAGGAAGGATATGTCGAATACCATTACAGACCAGTATCACATGAGAGGAAGGTTATGTTGAATATCATTACTGATCATTACTGATCATTATCACACCAGAGGAAGGATATGTTGAATATCATTACTGATCATTATCACACGAGAGGAAGGTTATGTTGAATACCATTACAGATCATTATCGCATGAGAGGAAGGATATGTTTTAATATCATTACTGATCATTATCACATGGGAGGAAGGTTATGTTGAATATCATTACTGATCATTATCGCATGAGAGGAAGGTTATGTTGAATATCATTACTGATCATTATCACACCAGAGGAAGGTTATGTTGAATACCGTTCAGATCATTATCACATGGGAGGAAGGTTATGTTGAATATCATTACTGATCATTACGCATGAGAGGAAGGTTATGTTGGATATCATTACTGATCATTATCACACCGGAGGAAAGGTCATGTTGAATACCATTACCGATCATGAAGAACCATGTTTGACCTGCATGTGATTGAGGTGAGATTTTCTCTCTATCTGGTTGCTTAGCTACATTTATTTGTTATGAAAACGAATACGTATACAGCTGTGGGATTACTATTAAAATAGAGTTTACAACTCTGTCTTCGCGTTTGCAAAACAAACATATTCGATTCATGTCTGTCTTAAAACCGATATACAAATTGGTAATTTGTGAAAAAATTAGATTGCATTTTACGCATTTAATCAGTGTAACATTAGTTCATTTATCAAGCGTTGTCTAATTTGTCTTACATTGTTCCTTTTTTTTACTCTTCAGTGAATAACGTATCATAGTTCTGCTCAGTCCCTGCGGTCACATAGAGCTAATTAATCCATGGCAACGTCCCATAGCAACATCCCATAATATTATCTCAACTGGGCCAGGAGTATACAATAACCACAAACAATAACAATCTAGCACAACAACACAACGTCAACAGAAAGATGATGAAAAAGGAGAAATAACACATCACATTTTTTGAAAAACATAATTTTTTGGGGGGGGGGGGTGATTTACAATTTAATCTGGTTTTATGGAAGAACTATAATCTGTGGTGGAAAAAGGACCCATTGTCATACTTGAGTAAAAGTATAGACATATTAATAGAAATGTACTCAAGTAAAAGTGAAGTAAAATACTACTTAAGTAAAAGTCTGAGAGTATTTGGTTCTAAATATACTTAAGTATAAAAAAAGCACAAGTGCAAGCATAAATCAATATTCTTGTTTTCAAAATGTACAGATAGCCAGGGGCACACTGCAACACTCAGACATCATACTGATAGCCAGGGGCACACTGCAACACTCAGACATCATACTGATAGCCAGGGGCACACTGCAACACTCAGACATCATACTGATAGCCAGGGGCACACTGCAACACTCAGACATCATACTGATAGCCAGGGGCACACTGCAACACTCAGACATCATACTGATAGCCAGGGGCACACTGCAACACTCAGACATCATATGATAGCCAGGGGCACACTGCAACACTCAGACATCATACAGATAGTCAGGGGCACACTGCAACACTCAGACATCATACAGATAGCAGGGGCACACTGCAACACTCAGACATCATACTGATAGCCAGGGGCACACTGCAACACTCAGACATCATACAGATAGCCAGGGGCACACTGCAACACAAGACATCATACTGATAGCCAGGGGCACACTGCAACACTCAGACTATCATACAGATAGCCAGGGGCACACTGCAACACTCAGACATCATACAGATAGCCAGGGGCACACTGCAACACTCAGACATCATACAGATAGCCAGGGGCACACTGCAACACTCGACATCATACAGATAGCCAGGGGCACACTGCAACACTCAGACATCATACAGATAGCCAGGGGCACACTGCAAACACTCAGACATCATACAGATAGCCAGGGGCACACTGCAACACTCAGACATCATACAGATAGCCAGGGGCACACGGCAACACTCAGACATCATACAGATAGCCAGGGGCACACTGCAAAACCAGACATCATACAGATAGCCAGGGGCACACTGCAACACTCAGACATCATACTGATAGCCAGGGGCACACTGCAACACTCAGACATCATACAGATAGCCAGGGGACACACGCAACACTCAGACATACATTACAGATAGCCAGGGGCACACTGCAACACTCAGACATCATACTGATAGCCAGGGGCACACTGCAACACTCAGACATCATACAGATAGCCAGGGGCACACTGCAACACTCAGACATCATACAGATAGCCAGGGGCACACTGCAACTCAGACATCATACAGATAGCCAGGGGCACACTGCAACACTCAGGACTCATACAGATAGCCAGGGGCACACTGCAACACTCAGACATCATACAGATAGCCAGGGGCACACTGCAACACTCAGAACATCATACAGATAGCCAGGGGCACCACTGCAACACTCAGACATCATACTGATAGCCAGGGCACACTGCAACACTCAGCATCATACAGATAGCCAGGGGTACACTGCAACACGCAGACATCATACAGATAGCCAGGGGCACACTGACAACACTCAGACATCATACTGATAGCCAGGGGCACACTGCAACACTCAGACATCATACAGATAGTCAGGGGC
>NW_022264981.1:0-20176 GCF_002021735.2 Oncorhynchus kisutch | reverse complement strand
CCTAATCTAATGACAACCATATCAACTTGTTCTACATCCTAATGACAACCATATCAACTTGTTCTACATCCTAATGACAACCATATCAACTTGTTCTACATCTTCTAATGACAACCATATCAACTTGTTACATCCTAATGACAACCATATCAACTTGTTCTACATCCTAATGACAACCATATCAACTTGTTATACATCCTAATATACAAACCATATCAATTGTTTTACATCCTAAGGACTACCATATCAACTTGTTCTACATCTAATCTAATGACCACCATATCAACTTGTACTAATCCTAATGACAACCATATCAACTTGTTTGACATCCGAATGACAACCCATATCAACTTGTTCTACATCCTAATGACAACATCAACTTGTTCTACATCCCAATCTAATGACAACCATATCAATTGTTCTACATCCCAATGACAACCATATCAACTTGTTCTACATCCAATGACAACCATATCAACTTGTTCTACATCCTAATGACAACCATATCAACTTGTTCTACATCCTAATGACAACCATATCAACTTGTTCTACATCCTATCTAATGACAACCATATCAACTTGTTCTACATCCTAATCTAATGACAACCATATCAACTTGTTCTACATCCTAATCTAATGACAACCATATCAACTTGTTCTACATCCCAATGACAACCATATCAACTTGTTCTACATCCCAATGACAACCATATCAACTTGTTCTACATCCTAATCTAATGACAACCATATCAACTTGTTCTACATCCTAATCTAATGACAACCATATCAACTTGTTCTACATCCTAATGACAACCATATCAACTTGTTCTACATCCTAATGACAACCATATCAACTTGTTCTAATCTAATGACAACCATATCAACTTGTTCTACATCCTAATGACAACCATATCAACTTGTTCTACATCCTAATGACAACCATATCAACTTGTTCTACATCCAATGACAACCATATCAACTTGTTCTACATCCTAATCTAATGACAACCATATCAACTTGTTACATCCTAATCTAATGACAACCATATCAACTTGTTCTACATCCTAATGACAACCATATCAACTTGTTCTACATCCTAATGACAACCATATCAACTTGTTCTACATCCTAATGACAACCATATCAACTTGTTCTACATCCTAATGACAACCATATCAACTTGTTCTACATCCTAATCTAATGACAACCATATCAACTTGTTCTACATCCTAATCTAATGACAACCATATCAACTTGTTCTACATCCAATCTAATGACAACCATATCAACTTGTTCTATATCCTAATCTAATGACAACCATATCAACTTGTTCTACATCCTAATGACAACCATATCAACTTGTTTTACATCCTAATGACAACCATATCAACTTGTTCTACATCCTAATGACAACCATATCAACTTGTTCTACATCCTAATGACAACATATCAACTTGTTCTACATCCTAATGACAACCATATCAACTTGTTCTACATCCTAATGACAACCATATCAACTTGTTCTACATCCTAATGACAACCATATCAACTTGTTCTACATCCTAATGACAACCATATCAACTTGTTCTACATCCTAATGACAACCATATCAACTTGTTCTACATCCTAATGACAACCATATCAACTTGTTCTACATCCTAATGACAACCATATCAACTTGTTCTACATCCTAATGACAACCATATCAACTTGTTCTACATCCTAATCTAATGACAACCATATCAACTTGTTCTACATCCTAATGACTACCATATCAACTTGTTCTACATCCTAATCTAATGACCACCATATCAACTTGTTCTACATCCTAATGACAACCATAACGACTTGTTCTACATCCTAATGACAACCATATCAACTTGTTCTACATCCTAATCTAATGACAACCATATCAACTTGTTCTACATCCTAATGACTATCATATCAACTTGTTCTACATCCTAATGACTATCATATCAACTTGTTCTACATCCTAATGACTATCATATCAACTTGTTCTACATCCTAATCTAATAACAACCATATCAACTTGTTCTACATCCTAATCTAATGACCACCATATCAACTTGTTCTACATCCTAATGACAACCATATCAACTTGTTCTACATCCTAATGACAACCATATCAACTTGTTCTACATCCTAATGACAACCATATCAACTTGTTCTACATCCTAATGACAACCATATCAACTTGTTCTACATCCTAATGACAACCATATCAACTTGTTCTACATCCTAATGACAACCATATCAACTTGTTCTACATCCTAATGACTACCATATCAACTTGTTCTACATCCTAATCTAATGACACCATATCAACTTGTACTACATCCTAATGACAACCATAACGACTTGTTCTACATCCGAATGACAACCATATCAACTTGTTCTACATCCTAATGACAACCATATCAACTTGTTCTACATCCCAATCTAATGACAACCATATCAATTTGTTCTACATCCCAATGACAACCATATCAACTTGTTCTACATCCCAATTGACAACCATATCAACTGTTCTACATCCTAATGACAACCATATCAACTTGTTCTACATCCTAATGACAACCATATCAACGTGTTCTACATCCTAATCTAATGACAACCATATCAACTTGTACTACATCCTAATCTAATGACAACCATATCAACTTGTTATACATCCTAATCTAATGGACAACCATATCAACTTGTTCTACATCCCAATGACAACCATATCAACTTGTTCTACTTCCCAATGACAACCATATCAACTTGTTCTACATCCTAATCTAATGACAACCATATCAACTTGTTCTACATCCTAATGACAACCATATCAACTTGTTCTACATCCTAATGACAACCATATCAACTTGTTCTACATCCTAATGACAACCATATCAACTTGTTCTACATCCTAATGACAACCATATCAACTGTTCTACATCCTAATGACAACCACATCAACTTGTTCTACATCCTAATCTAATGACAACCATATCAACTTGTTCTACATCCTAATCTAATGACAACCATATCAACTTGTTCTATATCCTAATTAATGACAACCATTGCAACTTGTTCTACATCCTAATGAGAACCATATCAACTTGTTCTACATCCTAATGACAACCATGTCAACTTGTACTACATCCTAATTACAACCATATCAACTTGTCTACATCCTAATGACAACCATATCAACTTGTTCGACATCCTAATGACAACCATATCAACTTGTTCTACATCCTAATGACAACCATATCAACGTGTTCTACATCTTAATGACAACCATATCAACTTGTTCTACATCCTAATGACAACCATATCAACTTGTTCTACATCCTAATCTAATGACAACCATATCAACTTGTTCTACATCCTAATCTAATGACAACCATATCAACTTGTTCTACATCCTAATGACAACCATATCAACTTGTTCTACATCCTAATGACAACCTTATCAACTTGTTCTACATCCCTAATGACAACCACATCAACTTGTTCTACATCCTAATCTAATGACAACCATATCAACTTGTCTACATCCTCTAATCTAATGACAACCATATCAACTTGTTCTATATCCTAATCTAATGACAACCATTGCAACTTGTTCTAATCCTAATGAGAACCATATCAACTTGTTCTACATCCTAATGACAACCGTATCAACTTGTACTACATCCTAATTACAACCCATAATCAACTTGTTTTAAATCCTAATGACAACCATTAAACTTGTTCGACATCCTAATGACAACCATATCAACTGGTTCTACACTCCTAATGGTACCATATCAACTTGTTCTACATCCTACTCTAATGACCACCATATCACTTGTACACATCCTAATGACAACCATAACGACTTGTTATACATCCGAATGACAACCATATCAACTTGTTCTACATCCTAATCTAATGACAACCATATCAACTTGTTCTACATCCTAATGACTACCTATATCACTTGTTCTACATCCGAAGGGACTTCCTATACGATATCAAACTGTTCTACATCCTAATGACTATCATATCAACTTGTTCTACATCCTAATGACTATCATATCAACTTGTTCTACATCCTAATCTAATAACAACCATATCAAACTTGTTCTACATCCTAATCTAATGACACACCCATATCAACTTGTACTACATCCTAATGACAACCATATCAACTTGTTCTACATCCTAATGCAACCAATCAACTTGTTCTACCATCCTAATGACAACCATATCAACTTGTTCTACATCCTAATGACAACCATATCAACTTGTTCTACATCCTACTGACAACCATATCAACTTGTTCGACATCCTAATGACAACCATATCAACTTGTTCTACATCCTAATGACAACCATATCAACTTGTTCTACATCCTAATGACTACCATATCAACTTGTTCTACATCCTAATCTAATGACCACCATATCAACTTGTACTACATCCTAATGACAACCATAACGACTGTTCTACATCCGAATGACAACCATATCAACTTGTTCTACATCCTAATGACAACCATATCAACTTGTTCTACATCCCAATCTAATGACAACCATATCAATTTGTTCTACATCCCAATGACAACCATATCAACTTGTTCTACATCCCAATGACAACCATATCAACTTGTTCTACATCCTAATGACAACCATATCAACTTGTTCTACATCCTAATGACAACCATATCAACGTGTTCTACATCCTAATCTAATGACAACCATATCAACTTGTACTACATCCTAATCTAATGACAACCATATCAACTTGTTATACATCCTAATCTAATGACAACCATATCAACTTGTTCTACATCCCAATGACAACCATATCAACTTGTTCTACTTCCCAATGACAACCATATCAACTTGTTCTACATCCTAATCTAATGACAACCATATCAACTTGTTCTACATCCTAATGACAACCATATCAACTTGTTCTACATCCTAATGACAACCATATCAACTTGTTCTACATCCTAATGACAACCATATCAACTTGTTCTACATCCTAATGACAACCATATCAACTGTTCTACATCCTAATGACAACCACATCAACTGTTCTACATCCTAATCTAATGACAACCATATCAACTTGTTCTACATCCTAATCTAATGACAACCATATCAACTTGTTCTATATCCTAATCTAATGACAACCATTGCAACTTGTTCTACATCCTAATGAGAACCATATCAACTTGTTCTACATCCTAATGACAACCATGTCAACTTGTACTACATCCTAATTACAACCATATCAACTTGTTCTACAATCCTAATGACAACCATATCAACTTGTTCGACATCCTAATGACAACCATATCAACTTGTTCTACATCCTAATGACAACCATATCAACGTGTTCTACATCTTAATGACAACCATATCAACTTGTTCTACATCCTAATGACAACCATATCAACTTGTTCTACATCCTAATGACAACCATATCAACTTGTTCTACATCCTAATCTAATGACAACCATATCAACTTGTTCTACATCCTAATGACAACCATATCAACTTGTTCTACATCTAATGACAACCTTATCAACTTGTTTCTACATCCTAATGACAACCACATCAACTTGTTCTACATCCTAATCTAATGACAACCATATCAACTTGTTCTACATCCTAATCTAATGACAACCATATCAACTTGTTCTATATCCTAATCTAATGACAACCATTGCAACTTGTTCTACATCCTAATGAGAACCATATCAACTTGTTCTACATCCTAATGACAACCATATCAACTTGTACTACATCCTAATTACAACCATATCAACTTGTTTTACATCCTAATGACAACCATATAAACTTGTTCGACATCCTAATGACAACCATATCAACTGGTTCTACATCCTAATGAGTACCATATCAACTTGTTCTACATCCTAATCTAATGACCACCATATCAACTTTGTACTACATCCTAATGACAACCATAACGACTTGTTCTACATCCGAATGACAACCATATCAACTTGTTCTACATCCTAATCTAATGACAACCATATCAACTTGTTTCTACATCCTAATGACTATCATATCAACTTGTTTCTACATCCTAATGACTATCATATCAACTTGTTCTACATCCTAATGACTATCATATCAACTTGTTCTACATCCTAATCTAATAACAACCATATCAACTTGTTCTACATCCTAATCTAATGACCACCATATCAACTTGTACTACATCCTAATGACAACCATATCAACTTGTTCTACATCCTAATGACAACCATATCAACTTGTTCTACATCCTAATGACAACCATATAACTTGTTCTACATCCTAATGACAACCATATCAACTTGTTCGACATCCTAATGACAACCATATCAACTTGTTCTACATCCTAATGACAACCATATCAACTTGTTCTACATCCTAATGACTACCATATCAACTTGTTCTACATCCTAATCTAATGACCACCATATCAACTTGTACTACATCCTAATGACAACCATAACGACTTGTTCTACATCCGAATGACAACCATATCAACTTGTTCTACATCCTAATGACAACCATATCAACTTGTTCTACATCCCAATCTAATGACAACCATATCAATTTGTTCTACATCCCAATGACAACCATATCAACTTGTTCTACATCCCAATGACAACCATATCAACTTGTTCTACATCCTAATGACAACCATATCAACTTGTTCTACATCCTAATGACAACCATATCAAACGTGTTCTACATCCTAATCTAATGACAACCATATCAACTTGTACTACATCCTAATCTAATGACAACCATATCAACTTGTTATACATCCTAATCTAATGACAACCATATCAACTTGTTCTACATCCCAATGACAACCATATCAACTTGTTCTACTTCCCAATGACAACCATATCAACTTGTTCTACATCCTAATCTAATGACAACCATATCAACTTGTTCTACATCCTAATGACAACCATATCAACTTGTTCTACATCCTAATGACAACCATATCAACTTGTTCTACATCCTAATGACAACCATATCAACTTGTTCTACATCCTTAATGACAACCATATCAACTGTTCTACATCCTTATGACAACCACATCAACTTGTTCTACATCTAATCAATGACAACCATATCAACTTGTTCTACATCCTAATCTAATGACAACCATATCAAACTTGTTCTATATCCTAATCTAATGACAACCATTGCAACTTGTTCTACATCCTAATGAGAACCATATCAACTTGTTCTACATCCTAATGACAACCATGTCAACTTGTACTACATCCTAATTACAACCATATCAACTTGTTCTACATCCTAATGACAACCATAATCAACTTGTTCGACATCTAATGACAACCATATCAACTTGTTCTACATCCTAATGACAACCATATCAAACGTGTTTCTACATCTTAATGACAACCATATCAACTTGTCTACATCCTAATGACAAGCATATCAAGCTTGTTCTACATCCGTACTCTAATGACACAACCATATCAACTTGTTGCGACATTCCTAATCTAATGACAACCATATCAACTTGTTCTACATCCTAATCTAATGACAACCATATCAACTTGTTCTACATCCTAATGACAACCATATCAACTTGTTCTACATCCTAATGACAACCATATCAACTTGTTCTACATCCTAATGACAACCATATCAACTTGTTCTACATCCTAATCTAATGACAACCATATCAACTTGTTCTACATCCTAATCTAATGACAACCATATCAACTTGTTCTATATCCTAATCTAATGACAACCATTCAACTTGTTCTACATCCTAATGACAACCATATCAACTTGTTCTACATCCTAATGACAACCATATCAACTTGTTCTACATCCTAATGACAACCATATCAACTTGTTTTACATCCTAATGACAACCATATCAACTTGTTCTACATCCTAATGACAACCATATCAACTTGTTCTACATCCTAATGACAACCATATCAACTTGTTCTACATCCTAATCTAATGACCACCATATCAACTTGTTCTACATCCTAATGACAACCATATCAACTTGTTCTACATCCTAATGACAACCATATCAACTTGTTCTACATCCTAATCTAATGACAACCATATCAACTTGTTCTACATCCTAATGACAACCATATCAACTTGTTCTACATCCTAATGACTACCATATCAACTTGTTCTACATCCTAATGACAACCATATCAACTTGTTCTACATCCTAATGACTATCATATCAACTTGTTCTACATCCTAATCTAATAACAACCATATCAACTTGTTCTACATCCTAATCTAATGACAACCATATCAACTTGTTCTACATCCTAATGACAACCATATCAACTTGTTCTACATCCTAATGACAACCATATCAACTTGTTCTACATCCTAATGACAACCATATCAACTTGTTCTACATCCTAATGACAACCATATCAACTTGTTCTACATCCTAATGACAACCATATCAACTTGTTCTACATCCTAATGACAACCATATCAACTTGTTCTACATCCTAATGACAACCATATCAACTTGTTCTACATCCTAATGACTACCATATCAACTTGTTCTACATCCTAATCTAATGACCACCATATCAACTTGTACTACATCCTAATGACAACCATAACGACTTGTTCTACATCCGAATGACAACCATATCAACTTGTTCTACATCCTAATGACAACCATATCAACTTGTTCTACATCCCAATCTAATGACAACCATATCAATTGTTCTACATCCCAATGACAACCATATCAACTTGTTCTACATCCCAATGACAACCATATCAACTTGTTCTACATCCTAATGACAACCATATCAACTTGTTCTACATCCTAATGACAACCATATCAACTTGTTCTACATCCTAATCTAATGACAACCATATCAACTTGTACTACATCCTAATCTAATGACAACCATATCAACTTGTTATACATCCTAATCTAATGACAACCATATCAACTTGTTCTACATCCCAATGACAACCATATCAACTTGTTCTACTTCCCAATGACAACCATATCAACTTGTTCTACATCCTAATCTAATGACAACCATATCAACTTGTTCTACATCCTAATGACAACCATATCAACTTGTTCTACATCCTAATGACAACCATATCAACTTGTTCTACATCCTAATGACAACCATATCAACTTGTTCTACATCCTAATGACAACCATATCAACTGTTCTACATCCTAATGACAACCATATCAACTTGTTCTACATCCTAATCTAATGACAACCATATCAACTTGTTCTACATCCTAATCTAATGACAACCATATCAACTTGTTCTATATCCTAATCTAATGACAACCATTGCAACTTGTTCTACATCCTAATGAGAACCATATCAACTTGTTCTACATCCTAATGACAACCATATCAACTTGTTCTACATCCTAATTACAACCATATCAACTTGTTCTACATCCTAATGACAACCATATCAACTTGTTCTACATCCTAATGACAACCATATCAACTTGTTCTACATCCTAATGACAACCATATCAACTTGTTCTACATCTTAATGACAACCATATCAACTTGTTCTACATCCTAATGACAACCATATCAACTTGTTCTACATCCTAATGACAACCATATCAACTTGTTCTACATCCTAATCTAATGACAACCATATCAACTTGTTCTACATCCTAATGACAACCATATCAACTTGTTCTACATCCTAATGACAACCTTATCAACTTGTTCTACATCCTAATGACAACCATATCAACTTGTTCTACATCCTAATCTAATGACAACCATATCAACTTGTTCTACATCCTAATCTAATGACAACCATATCAACTTGTTCTATATCCTAATCTAATGACAACCATTCAACTTGTTCTACATCCTAATGACAACCATATCAACTTGTTCTACATCCTAATGACAACCATATCAACTTGTACTACATCCTAATTACAACCATATCAACTTGTTTTACATCCTAATGACAACCATATCAACTTGTTCTACATCCTAATGACAACCATATCAACTTGTTCTACATCCTAATGACAACCATATCAACTTGTTCTACATCCTAATCTAATGACCACCATATCAACTTGTACTACATCCTAATGACAACCATATCAACTTGTTCGACATCCTAATGACAACCATATCAAAATGTTCTACATCCTAATCTAATGACAACCATATCAACTTGTTCTACATCCTAATGACAACCATATCAACTTGTTCTACATCCTAATGACTAACCATATCAACTTGTTCTACATCCTAATGACATCATATCAACTTGTTCTACATCCTAATGACTACCATATCAACTTGTTCTACATCCTAATCTAATAACAACCATATCAACTTGTTCTACATCCTAATCTAATGACCACCATATCAACTTGTTCTACATCCTAATGACAACCATATCAACTTGTTCTACATCCTAATGACAACCATATCAACTTGTTCTACATCCTAATGACAACCATATCAACTTGTTCTACATCCTAATGACAACCATATCAACTTGTTCTACATCCTAATGACAACCATATCAACTTGTTCTACATCCTAATGACAACCATATCAACTTGTTCTACATCCTAATGACTACCATATCAACTTGTTCTACATCCTAATCTAATGACCACCATATCAACTTGTACTACATCCTAATGACAACCATAACGACTTGTTCTACATCCTAATGACAACCATATCAACTTGTTCTACATCCTAATGACAACCATATCAACTTGTTCTACATCCCAATCTAATGACAACCATATCAATTGTTCTACATCCTAATGACAACCATATCAACTTGTTCTACATCCCAATGACAACCATATCAACTTGTTCTACATCCTAATGACAACCATATCAACTTGTTCTACATCCTAATGACAACCATATCAACTTGTTCTACATCCTAATGACAACCACATCAACTTGTTCTACATCCTAATCTAATGACAACCATATCAACTTGTTCTACATCCTAATCTAATGACAACCATATCAACTTGTTCTACATCCCAATGACAACCATATCAACTTGTTCTACTTCCCAATGACAACCATATCAACTTGTTCTACTTCCCAATGACAACCATATCAACTTGTTCTACATCCTAATCTAATGACAACCATATCAACTTGTTCTACATCCTAATGACAACCATATCAACTTGTTCTACATCCTAATGACAACCATATCAACTTGTTCTACATCCTAATGACAACCATATCAACTTGTTCTACATCCTAATGACAACCACATCAACTTGTTCTACATCCTAATCTAATGACAACCATATCAACTTGTTCTACATCCTAATGACAACCATATCAACTTGTTCTACATCCCAATGACAACCATATCAACTTGTTCTACATCCTAATGACAACCATATCAACTTGTTCTACATCCTAATCTAATGACAACCATATCAACTTGTTCTACATCCTAATGACAACCATATCAACTTGTTCTACATCCTAATGACAACCATATCAACTTGTTCTACATCCTAATGACAACCATATCAACTTGTTCTACATCCTAATGACAACCATATCAACTTGTTCTACATCCTAATGACAACCACATCAACTTGTTCTACATCCTAATCTAATGACAACCACATCAACTTGTTCTACATCCTAATCTAATGACAACCATATCAACTTGTTCTACATCCTAATCTAATGACAACCATATCAACTTGTTCTATATCCTAATCTAATGACAACCATATCAACTTGTTCTACATCCTAATGACAACCATATCAACTTGTTCTACATCCTAATCTAATGACAACCATATCAACTTGTTCTACATCCTAATCCAATGACAACCATATCAACTTGTTCTACATCCTAATCTAATGACAACCATATCAACTTGTTCTACATCCTAATGACAACCATATCAACTTGTTCTACATCCTAATGACAACCATATCAACTTGTTCTACATCCTAATGACAACCATATCAACTTGTTCTACATCCTAATGACAACCATATCAACTTGTTCTACATCCTAATCTAATGACAACCATATCAACTTGTTCTACATCCTAATCTAATGACAACCATATCAACTTGTTCTACATCCTAATCTAATGACAACCATATCAACTTGTTCTACATCCTAATGACAACCATATCAACTTGTTCTACATCCTAATGACAACCATATCAACTTGTTCTACATCCTAATGACAACCATATCAACTTGTTCTACATCCTAATGACAACCATATCAACTTGTTCTACATCCTAATGACAACCATATCAACTTGTTCTACATCCTAATGACAACCATATCAACTTGTTCTACATCCTAATGACAACCATATCAACTTGTTCTACATCCTAATGACAACCATATCAACTTGTTCTACATCCTAATGACAACCATATCAACTTGTTCTACATCCTAATGACAACCATATCAACTTGTTCTACATCCTAATGACAACCATATCAACTTGTTCTACATCCTAATGACAACCATATCAACTTGTTCTACATCCTAATGACAACCATATCAACTTGTTCTACATCCTAATCTAATGACAACCATATCAACTTGTTCTACATCCTAATGACAACCATATCAACTTGTTCTACATCCTAATCTAATGACCACCATATCAACTTGTACTACATCCTAATGACAACCATATCAACTTGTTCTACATCCTAATGACAACCATATCAACTTGTTCTACATCCTAATCTAATGACAACCATATCAACTTGTTCTACATCCTAATGACAACCATATCAACTTGTTCTACATCCTAATGACAACCATATCAACTTGTTCTACATCCTAATGACAACCATATCAACTTGTTCTACATCCTAATGACAACCATATCAACTTGTTCTACATCCTAATCTAATGACAACCATATCAACTTGTTCTACATCCTAATCTAATGACAACCATATCAACTTGTTCTACATCCTAATGACAACCATATCAACTTGTTCTACATCCTAATGACAACCATATCAACTTGTTCTACATCCTAATGACAACCATATCAACTTGTTCTACATCCTAATGACAACCATATCAACTTGTTCTACATCCTAATGACAACCATATCAACTTGTTCTACATCCTAATCTAATGACAACCATATCAACTTGTTCTACATCCTAATGACAACCATATCAACTTGTTCTACATCCTAATGACAACCATATCAACTTGTTCTACATCCTAATGACAACCATATCAACTTGTTCTACATCCTAATGACAACCATATCAACTTGTTCTACATCCTAATGACAACCATATCAACTTGTTCTACATCCTAATCTAATTACAACCATATCAACTTGTTCTACATCCTAATGACAACCATATCAACTTGTTCTACATCCTAATCTAATGACAACCATATCAACTTGTACTACATCCTAATGACAACCATATCAACTTGTTCTACATCCTAATGACAACCATATCAACTTGTTCTACATCCTAATCTAATGACAACCATATCAACTTGTTCTACATCCTAATGACTACCATATCAACTTGTTCTACATCCTAAAGATGTGTATAAGAGACAGAATGACAACCATATCAACTTGTTCTACATCCTAATGACAACCATATCAACTTGTTCTACATCCTAATCTAATGACAACCATATCAACTTGTTCTACATCCTAATGACAACCATATCAACTTGTTCTACATCCTAATGACAACCATATCAACTTGTTCTACATCCTAATGACAACCATATCAACTTGTTCTACATCCTAATGACAACCATATCAACTTGTTCTACATCCCAATCTAATGACAACCATATCAACTTGTTCTACATCCTAATGACAACCATATCAACTTGTTCTACATCCTAATGACAACCATATCAACTTGTTCTACATCCTAATGACAACCATATCAACTTGTTCTACATCCTAATGACAACCATATCAACTTGTTCTACATCCTAATCTAATGACAACCATATCAACTTGTTCTACATCCTAATCTAATGACAACCATATCAACTTGTTCTACATCCTAATGACAACCATATCAACTTGTTCTACATCCTAATCTAATGACAACCATATCAACTTGTTCTACATCCTAATGACAACCATATCAACTTGTTCTACATCCTAATCTAATGACAACCATATCAACTTGTTCTACATCCTAATGACAACCATATCAACTTGTTCTACATCCTAATGACAACCATATCAACTTGTTCTACATCCTAATGACAACCATATCAACTTGTTCTACATCCTAATGACAACCATATCAACTTGTTCTACATCCTAATGACAACCATATCAACTTGTTCTACATCCTAATCTAATGACAACCATATCAACTTGTTCTACATCCTAATCTAATGACAACCATATCAACTTGTTCTACATCCTAATCTAATGACAACCATATCAACTTGTTCTACATCCTAATCTAATGACAACCATATCAACTTGTTCTACATCCTAATCTAATGACAACCATATCAACTTGTTCTACATCCTAATCTAATGACAACCATATCAACTTGTTCTACATCCTAATGACAACCATATCAACTTGTTCTACATCCTAATGACAACCATATCAACTTGTTCTACATCCTAATGACAACCATATCAACTTGTTCTACATCCTAATGACAACCATATCAACTTGTTCTACATCCTAATGACAACCATATCAACTTGTTCTACATCCTAATGACAACCATATCAACTTGTTCTACATCCTAATGACAACCATATCAACTTGTTCTACATCCTAATGACAACCATATCAACTTGTTCTACATCCTAATGACAACCATATCAACTTGTTCTACATCCTAATCTAATGACAACCATATCAACTTGTTCTACATCCTAATGACAACCATATCAACTTGTTCTACATCCTAATGACAACCATATCAACTTGTTCTACATCCTAATGACAACCATATCAACTTGTTCTACATCCTAATGACAACCATATCAACTTGTTCTACATCCTAATGACAACCATATCAACTTGTTCTACATCCTAATCTAATGACAACCATATCAACTTGTTCTACATCCTAATGACAACCATATCAACTTGTTCTACATCCTAATCTAATGACCACCATATCAACTTGTTCTACATCCTAATGACAACCATATCAACTTGTTCTACATCCTAATGACAACCATATCAACTTGTTCTACATCCTAATGACAACCATATCAACTTGTTCTACATCCTAATGACAACCATATCAACTTGTTCTACATCCTAATCTAATGACAACCATATCAACTTGTTCTACATCCTAATGACAACCATATCAACTTGTTCTACATCCTAATGACAACCATATCAACTTGTTCTACATCCTAATGACAACCATATCAACTTGTTCTACATCCTAATGACAACCATATCAACTTGTTCTACATCCTAATCTAATGACAACCATATCAACTTGTACTACATCCTAATCTAATGACAACCATATCAACTTGTTCTACATCCTAATCTAATGACAACCATATCAACTTGTTCTACATCCTAATGACAACCATATCAACTTGTTCTACATCCTAATGACAACCATATCAACTTGTTCTACATCCTAATCTAATGACAACCATATCAACTTGTTCTACATCCTAATCTAATGACAACCATATCAACTTGTTCTACATCCTAATGACAACCATATCAACTTGTTCTACATCCTAATGACAACCATATCAACTTGTTCTACATCCTAATGACAACCATATCAACTTGTTCTACATCCTAATGACAACCATATCAACTTGTTCTACATCCTAATGACAACCATATCAACTTGTTCTACATCCTAATGACAACCATATCAACTTGTTCTACATCCTAATCTAATGACAACCATATCAACTTGTTCTACATCCTAATCTAATGACAACCATATCAACTTGTTCTACATCCTAATGACAACCATATCAACTTGTTCTACATCCTAATCTAATGACAACCATATCAACTTGTTCTACATCCTAATGACAACCATATCAACTTGTTCTACATCCTAATGACAACCATATCAACTTGTTCTACATCCTAATGACAACCATATCAACTTGTTCTACATCCCAACCTAATGACAACCATATCAACTTGTTCTACATCCTAATGACAACCATATCAACTTGTTCTACATCCTAATGACAACCATATCAACTTGTTCTACATCCTAATGACAACCATATCAACTTGTTCTACATCCTAATGACAACCATATCAACTTGTTCTACATCCTAATGACAACCATATCAACTTGTTCTACATCCTAATGACAACCATATCAACTTGTTCTACATCCTAATCTAATGACAACCATATCAACTTGTTCTACATCCTAATCTAATGACAACCATATCAACTTGTTCTACATCCTAATGACAACCATATCAACTTGTTCTACATCCTAATGACAACCATATCAACTTGTTCTACATCCTAATGACAACCATATCAACTTGTTCTACATCCTAATGACAACCATATCAACTTGTTCTACATCCTAATGACAACCATATCAACTTGTTCTACATCCTAATGACAACCATATCAACTTGTTCTACATCCTAATCTAATGACAACCATATCAACTTGTTCTACATCCTAATCTAATGACAACCATATCAACTTGTTCTACATCCTAATCTAATGACAACCATATCAACTTGTTCTACATCCTAATCTAATGACAACCATATCAACTTGTTCTACATCCTAATGACAACCATATCAACTTGTTCTACATCCTAATGACAACCATATCAACTTGTTCTACATCCTAATGACAACCATATCAACTTGTTCTACATCCTAATGACAACCATATCAACTTGTTCTACATCCTAATGACAACCATATCAACTTGTTCTACATCCTAATGACAACCATATCAACTTGTTCTACATCCTAATGACAACCATATCAACTTGTTCTACATCCTAATGACAACCATATCAACTTGTTCTACATCCTAATGACAACCATATCAACTTGTTCTACATCCTAATCTAATGACAACCATATCAACTTGTTCTACATCCTAATGACAACCATATCAACTTGTTCTACATCCTAATGACAACCATATCAACTTGTTCTACATCCTAATGACAACCATATCAACTTGTTCTACATCCTAATGACAACCATATCAACTTGTTCTACATCCTAATGACAACCATATCAACTTGTTCTACATCCTAATCTAATGACAACCATATCAACTTGTTCTACATCCTAATGACAACCATATCAACTTGTTCTACATCCTAATCTAATGACCACCATATCAACTTGTTCTACATCCTAATGACAACCATATCAACTTGTTCTACATCCTAATGACAACCATATCAACTTGTTCTACATCCTAATGACAACCATATCAACTTGTTCTACATCCTAATGACAACCATATCAACTTGTTCTACATCCAATCTAATGACAACCATATCAACTTGTTCTACATCCTAATGACAACCATATCAACTTGTTCTACATCCTAATGACAACCATATCAACTTGTTCTACATCCTAATGACAACCATATCAACTTGTTCTACATCCTAATGACAACCATATCAACTTGTTCTACATCCTAATCTAATGACAACCATATCAACTTGTTCTACATCCTAATCTAATGACAACCATATCAACTTGTTCTACATCCTAATCTAATGACAACCATATCAACTTGTTCTACATCCTAATGACAACCATATCAACTTGTTCTACATCCTAATGACAACCATATCAACTTGTTCTACATCCTAATCTAATGACAACCATATCAACTTGTTCTACATCCTAATCTAATGACAACCATATCAACTTGTTCTACATCCTAATGACAACCATATCAACTTGTTCTACATCCTAATGACAACCATATCAACTTGTTCTACATCCTAATGACAACCATATCAACTTGTTCTACATCCTAATGACAACCATATCAACTTGTTCTACATCCTAATGACAACCATATCAACTTGTTCTACATCCTAATGACAACCATATCAACTTGTTCTACATCCTAATCTAATGACAACCATATCAACTTGTTCTACATCCTAATGACAACCATATCAACTTGTTCTACATCCTAATGACAACCATATCAACTTGTTCTACATCCTAATGACAACCATATCAACTTGTTCTACATCCTAATGACAACCATATCAACTTGTTCTACATCCTAATGACAACCATATCAACTTGTTCTACATCCTAATCTAATGACAACCATATCAACTTGTTCTACATCCTAATCTAATGACAACCATATCAACTTGTTCTACATCTAATCTAATGACAACCATATCAACTTGTTCTACATCCTAATCTAATGACAACCATATCAACTTGTTCTACATCCTAATGACAACCATATCAACTTGTTCTACATCCTAATGACAACCATATCAACTTGTTCTACATCCTAATGACAACCATATCAACTTGTTCTACATCCTAATGACAACCATATCAACTTGTTCTACATCCTAATGACAACCATATCAACTTGTTCTACATCCTAATGACAACCATATCAACTTGTTCTACATCCTAATGACAACCATATCAACTTGTTCTACATCCTAATGACAACCATATCAACTTGTTCTACATCCTAATGACAACCATATCAACTTGTTCTACATCCTAATGACAACCATATCAACTTGTTCTACATCCTAATGAAAACCATATCAACTTGTTCTACATCCTAATGACAACCATATCAACTTGTTCTACATCCTAATCTAATGACAACCATATCAACTTGTTCTACATTCTAATGACAACCATATCAACTTGTTCTACATCCTAATCTAATGACAACCATATCAACTTGTTCTACATCCTAATGACAACCATATCAACTTGTTCTACATCCTAATGACAACCATATCAACTTGTTCTACATCCTAATCTAATGACAACCATATCAACTTGTTCTACATCCTAATGACAACCATATCAACTTGTTCTACATCCTAATGACAACCATATCAACTTGTTCTACATCCTAATGACAACCATATCAACTTGTTCTACATCCTAATCAATGACAACCATATCAACTTGTTCTACATCCTAATCTAATGACAACCATATCAACTTGTTCTACATCCTAATGACAACCATATCAACTTGTTCTACATCCTAATGACAACCATATCAACTTGTTCTACATCCTAATGACAACCATATCAACTTGTTCTACATCCTAATGACAACCATATCAACTTGTTCTACATCCTAATGACAACCATATCAACTTGTTCTACATCCTAATGACAACCATATCAACTTGTTCTACATCCTAATGACAACCATATCAACTTGTTCTACATCCTAATCTAATGACAACCATATCAACTTGTTCTACATCCTAATGACAACCATATCAACTTGTTCTACATCCTAATGACAACCATATCAACTTGTTCTACATCCTAATGACAACCATATCAACTTGTTCTACATCCCAATAATGACAACCATATCAACTTGTTCTACATCCTAATGACAACCATATCAACTTGTTCTACATCCTAATGACAACCATATCAACTGTTCTACATCCTAATGACAACCATATCAACTTGTTCTACATCCTAATGACAACCATATCAACTTGTTCTACATCCTAATCTAATGACAACCATATCAACTTGTTCTACATCCTAATCTAATGACAACCATATCAACTTGTTCTACATCCTAATGACAACCATATCAACTTGTTCTACATCCTAATGACAACCATATCAACTTGTTCTACATCCTAATGACAACCATATCAACTTGTTCTACATCCTAATCTAATGACAACCATATCAACTTGTTCTACATCCTAATCTAATGACAACCATATCAACTTGTTCTATATCCTAATCTAATGACAACCAATTGCAACTGTTCTACATCCTAATGAGAACCATATCAACTTGTTCTACATCCTAATGAAACCGTATCAACTTGTACTACATCCTATTACAACCATATCAACTTGTTTTACATCCTAATG
>NW_022264980.1:0-20133 GCF_002021735.2 Oncorhynchus kisutch | reverse complement strand
ACCAGAGTGGGTCAGGACTGACTACAGAGATGGGACAGGTTGTAACCAGAGTGGGTCAGGACTGACTACAGAGATGGGACAGGTTGTAACCAGAGTGGGTCAGGACTGACTACAGAGATGGGACAGGTTGTTACCAGAGTGGGTCAGGACTGACTACAGAGATGGGACAGTTGTTACCAGAGTGGGTCAGGACTGACTACAGAGATGGGACAGGTTGTTACCAGAGTGGGTCAGGACTGACTACAGAGATGGGACAGGTGTTAACAGAGTGGGTCAGGACTGACTACAGAGATGGACAGGTTGTTACCAGAGTGGGTCAGGACTGACTACAGAGATGGGACAGGTTGTTACCAGAGTGGGTCAGGACTGACTACAGAGATGGGACAGGTTGTTACCAGAGTGGGTCAGGACTGACTACAGAGATGGGACAGGTTGTTACCCAGAGTGGGTCAGGACTGACTACAGAGATGGGACAGTTGTAACCAGAGTGGGTCAGGACTGACTACAGAGATGGGACAGGTTGTTACCAGAGTGGGTCAGGACTGACTACAGAGATGGGACAGGTTGTTACCAGAGTGGGTCAGACTGACTACAGAGATGGGACAGGTTGTTACCAGAGTGGGTCAGGACTGACTACAGAGATGGGACAGGTTGTTACCAGAGTGGGTCAGGACTGACTACAGAGATGGGACAGGTTGTAACCAGAGTGGGTCAGGACTGACTACAGAATGGGACAGGTTGTTACCAGAGTGGGTCAGGACTGACTACAGAGATGGGACAGGTTGTACCAGAGTGGGTCAGGACTGACTACAGAGATGGGACAGGTTGTTACCAGAGTGGGTCAGGACTGACTACAGAGATGGGACAGGTTGTAACCAGAGTGGGTCAGGACTGACTACAGAGATGGACAGGTTGTTACCAGAGTGGGGTCAGGACTGACTACAGAGATGGGACAGGTTGTGCCAGAGTGGGTCAGGACTGACTACAGAGATGGGACAGGTTGTTACCAGAGTGGGTCAGGACTGACTACAGAGATGGGACAGGTTGTAACCAGAGTGGGTCAGGACTGACTACGGAGATGGGACAGGTTGTTACCAGAGTGGGTCAGGACTGACTACAGAGATGGGACAGGTTGTAACCAGAGTGGGTCAGGACTGACTACAGAGATGGGACAGGTTGTTACCAGAGTGGGTCAGGACTGACTGCAGAGATGGGACAGGTTTTACCAGAGTGGGTCAGGACTGACTACAGATGGGACAGGTTGTAACCAGAGTGGGTCAGGACTGACTACAGAGATGGGACAGGTTGTTACCAGAGTGGGTCAGGACTGACTACAGAGATGGGACAGGTGTGTTACCAGAGTGGGTCAGGACTGACTACAGAGATGGGACAGGTTGTTACCCAGAGTGGGTCAGGACTGACTACAGAGATGGGACAGGTTGTTACAGAGTGGGTCAGGACTGACTACAGAGATGGGACAGGTTGTAACCAGAGTGGGTCAGGACTGACTACAGAGATGGGACAGGTTGTTACCAGAGTGGGTCAGGACTGACTACAGAGATGGGACAGGTTGTTACCAGAGTGGGTCAGGACTGACTACAGAGATGGGACAGGTTGTTACCAGAGTGGGTCAGGACTGACTACAGAGATGGGACAGGTTGTTACCAGAGTGGGTCAGGACTGACTACAGAGATGGGACAGGTTGTAACCAGAGTGGGTCAGGACTGACTACGGAGTTGGACAGGTTGTTACCAGAGTGGGTCAGGACTGACTACAGAGATGGGACAGGTTGTAACCAGAGTGGGGCAGGACTGACTACAGAGATGGGACAGGTTGTAACCAGAGTGGGTCAGGACTGACTACAGAGATGGGACAGGTTGTTACCAGAGTGGGTCAGGACTGACTACAGAGATGGGACAGGTTGTTACCAGAGTGGGTCAGGACTGACTACAGAGATGGGACAGGTTGTTACCAGAGTGGGTCAGGACTGACTACAGAGATGGGACAGGTTGTTACCAGAGTGGGTCAGGACTGACTACAGAGATGGGACAGGTTGTTACCAGAGTGGGTCAGGACTGACTACAGAGATGGGACAGGTTGTTACCAGAGTGGGTCAGGACTGACTACAGAGATGGGACAGGTTGTTACCAGAGTGGGTCAGGACTGACTACAGAGATGGGACAGGTTGTAACCAGAGTGGGTCAGGACTGACTACAGAGATGGGACAGGTTGTTACCAGAGTGGGTCAGGACTGACTACAGAGATGGGACAGGTTGTAACCAGAGTGGGTCAGGACTGACTACAGAGATGGGACAGGTTGTTACCAGAGTGGGTCAGGACTGACTACAGAGATGGGACAGGTTGTAACCAGAGTGGGTCAGGACTGACTACAGAGATGGGACAGGTTTACCAGAGTGGGTCAGGACTGACTACAGAGATGGGACAGGTTGTAACCAGAGTGGGTCAGGACTGACTACAGAGATGGGGGACAGGTTGTTACCAGAGTGGGTCAGGACTGACTACAGAGATGGGACAGGTTGTTACCAGAGTGGGTCAGGACTGACTACAGAGATGGGACAGGTTGTTACCAGAGTGGGTCAGGACTGACTACAGAGATGGGACAGGTTGTTACCAGAGTGGGTCAGGACTGACTACAGAGATGGGACAGGTTGTAACCAGAGTGGGTCAGGACTGACTACAGAGATGGGACAGGTTGTTACCAGAGTGGGTCAGGACTGACTACAGAGATGGGACAGGTTGTTACCAGAGTGGGTCAGGACTGACTACAGAGATGGGACAGGTTGTTACCAGAGTGGGTCAGGACTGACTACAGAGATGGGACAGGTTGTTACCAGAGTGGGTCAGGACTGACTACAGAGATGGGACAGGTTGTAACCAGAGTGGGTCAGGACTGACTACAGAGATGGGACAGGTTGTTACCAGAGTGGGTCAGGACTGACTACAGAGATGGGACAGGTTGTAACCAGAGTGGGTCAGGACTGACTACAGAGATGGGACAGGTTGTTACCAGAGTGGGTCAGGACTGACTACAGAGATGGGACAGGTTGTTTCCAGAGTGGGTCAGGACTGACTACAGAGATGGGACAGGTTGTACCAGAGTGGGTCAGGACTGACTACAGAGATGGGACAGGTTGTAACCAGAGTGGGTCAGGACTGACTACAGAGATGGGACAGGTTGTTACCAGAGTGGGTCAGGACTGACTACAGAGATGGGACAGGTTGTTACCAGAGTGGGTCAGGACTGACTACAGAGATGGGACAGGTTGTAACCAGAGTGGGTCAGGACTGACTACAGAGATGGGACAGGTTGTTACCAGAGTGGGTCAGGACTGACTACAGAGATGGGACAGGTTGTTACCAGAGTGGGTCAGGACTGACTACAGAGATGGGACAGGTTGTTACCAGAGTGGGTCAGGACTGACTACAGAGATGGGACAGGTTGTTAACAGAGTGGGTCAGGACTGACTACAGAGATGGGACAGGTTGTTACCAGAGTGGGTCAGGACTGACTACAGAGATGGGACAGGTTGTACCAGAGTGGGTCAGGACTGACTACAGAGATGGGACAGGTTGTTACCAGAGTGGGTCAGGACTGACTACAGAGATGGGACAGGTTGTTACCAGAGTGGGTCAGGACTGACTACAGAGATGGGACAGGTTGTTACCAGAGTGGGTCAGGACTGACTACAGAGATGGGACAGGTTGTAACCAGAGTGGGTCAGGACTGACTACAGAGATGGGACAGGTTGTTACCAGAGTGGGTCAGGACTGACTACAGAGATGGGACAGGTTGTAACCAGAGTGGGTCAGGACTGACTACAGAGATGGGACAGGTTTAACCAGAGTGGGTCAGGACTGACTACAGAGATGGGACAGGTTGTTACCAGAGTGGGTCAGGACTGACTACAGAGATGGGACAGGTTGTTACCAGAGTGGGTCAGGACTGACTACAGAGATGGGACAGGTTGTAACCAGAGTGGGTCAGGACTGACTACAGAGATGGGACAGGTTGTAACCAGAGTGGGTCAGGACTGACTACAGAGATGGGACAGGTTGTTACCAGAGTGGGTCAGGACTGACTACAGAGATGGGACAGGTTGTTACCAGAGTGGGTCAGGACTGACTACAGAGATGGGACAGGTTGTTACCAGAGTGGGTCAGGACTGACTACAGAGATGGGACAGGTTGTTACCAGAGTGGGTCAGGACTGACTACAGAGATGGGACAGGTTGTTACCAGAGTGGGTCAGGACTGACTACAGAGATGGGACAGGTTGTTACCAGAGTGGGTCAGGACTGACTACAGAGATGGGACAGGTTGTTACCAGAGTGGGTCAGGACTGACTACAGAGATGGGACAGGTTGTTACCAGAGTGGGTCAGGACTGACTACAGAGATGGGACAGGTTGTAACCAGAGTGGGTCAGGACTGACTACAGAGATGGGACAGGTTGTTACCAGAGTGGGTCAGGACTGACTACAGAGATGGGACAGGTTGTAACCAGAGTGGGTCAGGACTGACTACAGAGATGGGACAGGTTGTTACCAGAGTGGGTCAGGACTGACTACAGAGATGGGACAGGTTGTTACCAGAGTGGGTCAGGACTGACTACAGAGATGGGACAGGTTGTAACCAGAGTGGGTCAGGACTGACTACAGAGATGGGACAGGTTGTTACCAGAGTGGGTCAGGACTGACTACAGAGATGGGACAGGTTGTAACCAGAGTGGGTCAGGACTGACTACAGAGATGGGACAGGTTGTTACCAGAGTGGGTCAGGACTGACTACAGAGATGGGACAGGTTGTTAACCAGAGTGGGTCAGGACTGACTACAGAGATGGGACAGGTTGTAACCAGAGTGGGTCAGGACTGACTACAGAGATGGGACAGGTTGTTACCAGAGTGGGTCAGGACTGACTACAGAGATGGGACAGGTTGTTACCAGAGTGGGTCAGGACTGACTACAGAGATGGGACAGGTTGTTACCAGAGTGGGTCAGGACTGACTACAGAGATGGGACAGGTTGTTACCAGAGTGGGTCAGGACTGACTACAGAGATGGGACAGGTTGTACCAGAGTGGGTCAGGACTGACTACAGAGATGGGACAGGTTGTTACCAGAGTGGGTCAGGACTGACTACAGAGATGGGACAGGTTGTACCAGAGTGGGTCAGGACTGACTACAGAGATGGGACAGGTTGTTACCAGAGTGGGTCAGGACTGACTACAGAGATGGGACAGGTTGTTACCAGAGTGGGTCAGGACTGACTACAGAGATGGGACAGGTTGTACCAGAGTGGGTCAGGACTGACTACAGAGATGGGACAGGTTGTAACCAGAGTGGGTCAGGACTGACTACAGAGATGGGACAGGTTGTTACCAGAGTGGGTCAGGACTGACTACAGAGATGGGACAGGTTGTAACCAGAGTGGGTCAGGACTGACTACAGAGATGGGACAGGTTGTTACCAGAGTGGGTCAGGACTGACTACAGAGATGGGACAGGTTGTTACCAGAGTGGGTCAGGACTGACTACAGAGATGGGACAGGTTGTTAACCAGAGTGGGTCAGGACTGACTACAGAGATGGGACAGGTTGTTACCAGAGTGGGTCAGGACTGACTACAGAGATGGGACAGGTTGTTACCAGAGTGGGTCAGGACTGACTACAGAGATGGGACAGGTTGTTACCAGAGTGGGTCAGGACTGACTACAGAGATGGGACAGGTTGTTACCAGAGTGGGTCAGGACTGACTACAGAGATGGGACAGGTTGTTACCAGAGTGGGTCAGGACTGACTACAGAGATGGGACAGGTTGTAACCAGAGTGGGTCAGGACTGACTACAGAGATGGGACAGGTTGTTACCAGAGTGGGTCAGGACTGACTACAGAGATGGGACAGGTTGTTACCAGAGTGGGTCAGGACTGACTACAGAGATGGGACAGGTTGTTACCAGAGTGGGTCAGGACTGACTACAGAGATGGGACAGGTTGTTACCAGAGTGGGTCAGGACTGACTACAGAGATGGGACAGGTTGTACCAGAGTGGGTCAGGACTGACTACAGAGATGGGACAGGTTGTAACCAGAGTGGGTCAGGACTGACTACAGAGATGGGACAGGTTGTTACCAGAGTGGGTCAGGACTGACTACAGAGATGGGACAGGTTGTTACCAGAGTGGGTCAGGACTGACTACAGAGATGGGACAGGTTGTTACCAGAGTGGGTCAGGACTGACTACAGAGATGGGACAGGTTGTTACCAGAGTGGGTCAGGACTGACTACAGAGATGGGACAGGTTGTTACCAGAGTGGGTCAGGACTGACTACAGAGATGGGACAGGTTGTTACCAGAGTGGGTCAGGACTGACTACAGAGATGGGACAGGTTGTTACCAGAGTGGGTCAGGACTGACTACAGAGATGGGACAGGTTGTTACCAGAGTGGGTCAGGACTGACTACAGAGATGGGACAGGTTGTTAACCAGAGTGGGTCAGGACTGACTACAGAGATGGGACAGGTTGTAACCAGAGTGGGTCAGGACTGACTACAGAGATGGGACAGGTTGTTACCAGAGTGGGTCAGGACTGACTACAGAGATGGGACAGGTTGTTACCAGAGTGGGTCAGGACTGACTACAGAGATGGGACAGGTTGTTACCAGAGTGGGTCAGGACTGACTACAGAGATGGGACAGGTTGTTACCAGAGTGGGTCAGGACTGACTACAGAGATGGGACAGGTTGTTACCAGAGTGGGTCAGGACTGACTACAGAGATGGGACAGGTTGTAACCAGAGTGGGTCAGGACTGACTACAGAGATGGGACAGGTTGTTACCAGAGTGGGTCAGGACTGACTACAGAGATGGGACAGGTTGTTACCAGAGTGGGTCAGGACTGACTACAGAGATGGGACAGGTTGTTACCAGAGTGGGTCAGGACTGACTACAGAGATGGGACAGGTTGTTACCAGAGTGGGTCAGGACTGACTACAGAGATGGGACAGGTTGTTACCAGAGTGGGTCAGGACTGACTACAGAGATGGGACAGGTTGTTACCAGAGTGGGTCAGGACTGACTACAGAGATGGGACAGGTTGTAACCAGAGTGGGTCAGGACTGACTACAGAGATGGGACAGGTTGTAACCAGAGTGGGTCAGGACTGACTACAGAGATGGGACAGGTTGTTACCAGAGTGGGTCAGGACTGACTACAGAGATGGGACAGGTTGTTACCAGAGTGGGTCAGGACTGACTACAGAGATGGGACAGGTTGTTACCAGAGTGGGTCAGGACTGACTACAGAGATGGGACAGGTTGTTACCAGAGTGGGTCAGGACTGACTACAGAGATGGGACAGGTTGTAACCAGAGTGGGTCAGGACTGACTACAGAGATGGGACAGGTTGTTACCAGAGTGGGTCAGGACTGACTACAGAGATGGGACAGGTTGTTACCAGAGTGGGTCAGGACTGACTACAGAGATGGGACAGGTTGTACCAGAGTGGGTCAGGACTGACTACAGAGATGGGACAGGTTGTTACCAGAGTGGGTCAGGACTGACTACAGAGATGGGACAGGTTGTTACCAGAGTGGGTCAGGACTGACTACAGAGATGGGACAGGTTGTTACCAGAGTGGGTCAGGACTGACTACAGAGATGGGACAGGTTGTAACCAGAGTGGGTCAGGACTGACTACAGAGATGGGACAGGTTGTTACCAGAGTGGGTCAGGACTGACTACAGAGATGGGACAGGTTGTTACCAGAGTGGGTCAGGACTGACTACAGAGATGGGACAGGTTGTTACCAGAGTGGGTCAGGACTGACTACAGAGATGGGACAGGTTGTTACCAGAGTGGGTCAGGACTGACTACAGAGATGGGACAGGTTGTTACCAGAGTGGGTCAGGACTGACTACAGAGATGGGACAGGTTGTTACCAGAGTGGGTCAGGACTGACTACAGAGATGGGACAGGTTGTTACCAGAGTGGGTCAGGACTGACTACAGAGATGGGACAGGTTGTTACCAGAGTGGGTCAGGACTGACTACAGAGATGGGACAGGTTGTTACCAGAGTGGGTCAGGACTGACTACAGAGATGGGACAGGTTGTTACCAGAGTGGGTCAGGACTGACTACAGAGATGGGACAGGTTGTTACCAGAGTGGGTCAGGACTGACTACAGAGATGGGACAGGTTGTAACCAGAGTGGGTCAGGACTGACTACAGAGATGGGACAGGTTGTTACCAGAGTGGGTCAGGACTGACTACAGAGATGGGACAGGTTGTAACCAGAGTGGGTCAGGACTGACTACAGAGATGGGACAGGTTGTTACCAGAGTGGGTCAGGACTGACTACAGAGATGGGACAGGTTGTTACCAGAGTGGGTCAGGACTGACTACAGAGATGGGACAGGTTGTTACCAGAGTGGGTCAGGACTGACTACAGAGATGGGACAGGTTGTAACCAGAGTGGGTCAGGACTGACTACAGAGATGGGACAGGTTGTTACCAGAGTGGGTCAGGACTGACTACAGAGATGGGACAGGTTGTTACCAGAGTGGGTCAGGACTGACTACAGAGATGGGACAGGTTGTTACCAGAGTGGGTCAGGACTGACTACAGAGATGGGACAGGTTGTAACCAGAGTGGGTCAGGACTGACTACAGAGATGGGACAGGTTGTTACCAGAGTGGGTCAGGACTGACTACAGAGATGGGACAGGTTGTTACCAGAGTGGGTCAGGACTGACTACAGAGATGGGACAGGTTGTTACCAGAGTGGGTCAGGACTGACTACAGAGATGGGACAGGTTGTTACCAGAGTGGGTCAGGACTGACTACAGAGATGGGACAGGTTGTTACCAGAGTGGGTCAGGACTGACTACAGAGATGGGACAGGTTGTTACCAGAGTGGGTCAGGACTGACTACAGAGATGGGACAGGTTGTTACCAGAGTGGGTCAGGACTGACTACAGAGATGGGACAGGTTGTTACCAGAGTGGGTCAGGACTGACTACAGAGATGGGACAGGTTGTTACCAGAGTGGGTCAGGACTGACTACAGAGATGGGACAGGTTGTTACCAGAGTGGGTCAGGACTGACTACAGAGATGGGACAGGTTGTTACCAGAGTGGGTCAGGACTGACTACAGAGATGGGACAGGTTGTTACCAGAGTGGGTCAGGACTGACTACAGAGATGGGACAGGTTGTTACCAGAGTGGGTCAGGACTGACTACAGAGATGGGACAGGTTGTTACCAGAGTGGGTCAGGACTGACTACAGAGATGGGACAGGTTGTTACCAGAGTGGGTCAGGACTGACTACAGAGATGGGACAGGTTGTAACCAGAGTGGGTCAGGACTGACTACAGAGATGGGACAGGTTGTTACCAGAGTGGGTCAGGACTGACTACAGAGATGGGACAGGTTGTTACCAGAGTGGGTCAGGACTGACTACAGAGATGGGACAGGTTGTTACCAGAGTGGGTCAGGACTGACTACAGAGATGGGACAGGTTGTTACCAGAGTGGGTCAGGACTGACTACAGAGATGGGACAGGTTGTTACCAGAGTGGGTCAGGACTGACTACAGAGATGGGACAGGTTGTTACCAGAGTGGGTCAGGACTGACTACAGAGATGGGACAGGTTGTTACCAGAGTGGGTCAGGACTGACTACAGAGATGGGACAGGTTGTTACCAGAGTGGGTCAGGACTGACTACAGAGATGGGACAGGTTGTTACCAGAGTGGGTCAGGACTGACTACAGAGATGGGACAGGTTGTTACCAGAGTGGGTCAGGACTGACTACAGAGATGGGACAGGTTGTAACCAGAGTGGGTCAGGACTGACTACAGAGATGGGACAGGTTGTTACCAGAGTGGGTCAGGACTGACTACAGAGATGGGACAGGTTGTTACCAGAGTGGGTCAGGACTGACTACAGAGATGGGACAGGTTGTTACCAGAGTGGGTCAGGACTGACTACAGAGATGGGACAGGTTGTTACCAGAGTGGGTCAGGACTGACTACAGAGATGGGACAGGTTGTTACCAGAGTGGGTCAGGACTGACTACAGAGATGGGACAGGTTGTTACCAGAGTGGGTCAGGACTGACTACAGAGATGGGACAGGTTGTAACCAGAGTGGGTCAGGACTGACTACAGAGATGGGACAGGTTGTTACCAGAGTGGGTCAGGACTGACTACAGAGATGGGACAGGTTGTTACCAGAGTGGGTCAGGACTGACTACAGAGATGGGACAGGTTGTTACCAGAGTGGGTCAGGACTGACTACAGAGATGGGACAGGTTGTTACCAGAGTGGGTCAGGACTGACTACAGAGATGGGACAGGTTGTTACCAGAGTGGGTCAGGACTGACTACAGAGATGGGACAGGTTGTTACCAGAGTGGGTCAGGACTGACTACAGAGATGGGACAGGTTGTTACCAGAGTGGGTCAGGACTGACTACAGAGATGGGACAGGTTGTAACCAGAGTGGGTCAGGACTGACTACAGAGATGGGACAGGTTGTTACCAGAGTGGGTCAGGACTGACTACAGAGATGGGACAGGTTGTTACCAGAGTGGGTCAGGACTGACTACAGAGATGGGACAGGTTGTTACCAGAGTGGGTCAGGACTGACTACAGAGATGGGACAGGTTGTAACCAGAGTGGGTCAGGACTGACTACAGAGATGGGACAGGTTGTTACCAGAGTGGGTCAGGACTGACTACAGAGATGGGACAGGTTGTTACCAGAGTGGGTCAGGACTGACTACAGAGATGGGACAGGTTGTTACCAGAGTGGGTCAGGACTGACTACAGAGATGGGACAGGTTGTTACCAGAGTGGGTCAGGACTGACTACAGAGATGGGACAGGTTGTTACCAGAGTGGGTCAGGACTGACTACAGAGATGGGACAGGTTGTAACCAGAGTGGGTCAGGACTGACTACAGAGATGGGACAGGTTGTTACCAGAGTGGGTCAGGACTGACTACAGAGATGGGACAGGTTGTTACCAGAGTGGGTCAGGACTGACTACAGAGATGGGACAGGTTGTTACCAGAGTGGGTCAGGACTGACTACAGAGATGGGACAGGTTGTTACCAGAGTGGGTCAGGACTGACTACAGAGATGGGACAGGTTGTTACCAGAGTGGGTCAGGACTGACTACAGAGATGGGACAGGTTGTTACCAGAGTGGGTCAGGACTGACTACAGAGATGGGACAGGTTGTTACCAGAGTGGGTCAGGACTGACTACAGAGATGGGACAGGTTGTTACCAGAGTGGGTCAGGACTGACTACAGAGATGGGACAGGTTGTTACCAGAGTGGGTCAGGACTGACTACAGAGATGGGACAGGTTGTAACCAGAGTGGGTCAGGACTGACTACAGAGATGGGACAGGTTGTAACCAGAGTGGGTCAGGACTGACTACAGAGATGGGACAGGTTGTTACCAGAGTGGGTCAGGACTGACTACAGAGATGGGACAGGTTGTTACCAGAGTGGGTCAGGACTGACTACAGAGATGGGACAGGTTGTTACCAGAGTGGGTCAGGACTGACTACAGAGATGGGACAGGTTGTTACCAGAGTGGGTCAGGACTGACTACAGAGATGGGACAGGTTGTTACCAGAGTGGGTCAGGACTGACTACAGAGATGGGACAGGTTGTTACCAGAGTGGGTCAGGACTGACTACAGAGATGGGACAGGTTGTTACCAGAGTGGGTCAGGACTGACTACAGAGATGGGACAGGTTGTTACCAGAGTGGGTCAGGACTGACTACAGAGATGGGACAGGTTGTAACCAGAGTGGGTCAGGACTGACTACAGAGATGGGACAGGTTGTAACCAGAGTGGGTCAGGACTGACTACAGAGATGGGACAGGTTGTTACCAGAGTGGGTCAGGACTGACTACAGAGATGGGACAGGTTGTTACCAGAGTGGGTCAGGACTGACTACAGAGATGGGACAGGTTGTTACCAGAGTGGGTCAGGACTGACTACAGAGATGGGACAGGTTGTTACCAGAGTGGGTCAGGACTGACTACAGAGATGGGACAGGTTGTTACCAGAGTGGGTCAGGACTGACTACAGAGATGGGACAGGTTGTAACCAGAGTGGGTCAGGACTGACTACAGAGATGGGACAGGTTGTTACCAGAGTGGGTCAGGACTGACTACAGAGATGGGACAGGTTGTTACCAGAGTGGGTCAGGACTGACTACAGAGATGGGACAGGTTGTTACCAGAGTGGGTCAGGACTGACTACAGAGATGGGACAGGTTTACCAGAGTGGGTCAGGACTGACTACAGAGATGGGACAGGTTGTTACCAGAGTGGGTCAGGACTGACTACAGAGATGGGACAGGTTGTACCAGAGTGGGTCAGGACTGACTACAGAGATGGGACAGGTTGTACCAGAGTGGGTCAGGACTGACTACAGAGATGGGACAGGTTGTTACCAGAGTGGGTCAGGACTGACTACAGAGATGGGACAGGTTGTTACCAGAGTGGGTCAGGACTGACTACAGAGATGGGACAGGTTGTTACCAGAGTGGGTCAGGACTGACTACAGAGATGGGACAGGTTGTTACCAGAGTGGGTCAGGACTGACTACAGAGATGGGACAGGTTGTTACCAGAGTGGGTCAGGACTGACTACAGAGATGGGACAGGTTGTAACCAGAGTGGGTCAGGACTGACTACAGAGATGGGACAGGTTGTTACCAGAGTGGGTCAGGACTGACTACAGAGATGGGACAGGTTGTTACCAGAGTGGGTCAGGACTGACTACAGAGATGGGACAGGTTGTTACCAGAGTGGGTCAGGACTGACTACAGAGATGGGACAGGTTGTACCAGAGTGGGTCAGGACTGACTACAGAGATGGGACAGGTTGTAACCAGAGTGGGTCAGGACTGACTACAGAGATGGGACAGGTTGTTACCAGAGTGGGTCAGGACTGACTACAGAGATGGGACAGGTTGTAACCAGAGTGGGTCAGGACTGACTACAGAGATGGGACAGGTTGTACCAGAGTGGGTCAGGACTGACTACAGAGATGGGACAGGTTGTTACCAGAGTGGGTCAGGACTGACTACAGAGATGGGACAGGTTGTACCAGAGTGGGTCAGGACTGACTACAGAGATGGGACAGGTTGTAACCAGAGTGGGTCAGGACTGACTACAGAGATGGGACAGGTTGTTACCAGAGTGGGTCAGGACTGACTACAGAGATGGGACAGGTTGTTACCAGAGTGGGTCAGGACTGACTACAGAGATGGGACAGGTTGTTACCAGAGTGGGTCAGGACTGACTACAGAGATGGGACAGGTTGTTAACAGAGTGGGTCAGGACTGACTACAGAGATGGGACAGGTTGTTACCAGAGTGGGTCAGGACTGACTACAGAGATGGGACAGGTTGTTACCAGAGTGGGTCAGGACTGACTACAGAGATGGGACAGGTTGTTAACAGAGTGGGTCAGGACTGACTACAGAGATGGGACAGGTTGTAACCAGAGTGGGTCAGGACTGACTACAGAGATGGGACAGGTTGTAACCAGAGTGGGTCAGGACTGACTACAGAGATGGGACAGGTTGTACCAGAGTGGGTCAGGACTGACTACAGAGATGGGACAGGTTGTTACCAGAGTGGGTCAGGACTGACTACAGAGATGGGACAGGTTGTTACCAGAGTGGGTCAGGACTGACTACAGAGATGGGACAGGTTGTTACCAGAGTGGGTCAGGACTGACTACAGAGATGGGACAGGTTGTAACCAGAGTGGGTCAGGACTGACTACGGAGATGGGACAGGTTGTTACCAGAGTGGGTCAGGACTGACTACGGAGATGGGACAGGTTGTAACCAGAGTGGGTCAGGACTGACTACAGAGATGGGACAGGTTGTTACCAGAGTGGGTCAGGACTGACTACAGAGATGGGACAGGTTGTAACCAGAGTGGGTCAGGACTGACTACAGAGATGGGACAGGTTGTTACCAGAGTGGGTCAGGACTGACTGCAGAGATGGGACAGGTTGTACCAGAGTGGGTCAGGACTGACTACAGAGATGGGACAGGTTGTTACCAGAGTGGGTCAGGACTGACTACAGAGATGGGACAGGTTGTAACCAGAGTGGGTCAGGACTGACTACAGAGATGGGACAGGTTGTTACCAGAGTGGGTCAGGACTGACTACAGAGATGGGACAGGTTGTAACCAGAGTGGGTCAGGACTGACTACAGAGATGGGACAGGTTGTTACCAGAGTGGGTCAGGACTGACTACAGAGATGGGACAGGTTGTAGCCAGAGTGGGTCAGGACTGACTACAGAGATGGGACAGGTTGTAACCAGAGTGGGTCAGGACTGACTACAGAGATGGGACAGGTTGTTACCAGAGTGGGTCAGGACTGACTACAGAGATGGGACAGGTTGTTACCAGAGTGGGTCAGGACTGACTACAGAGATGGGACAGGTTGTTACCAGAGTGGGTCAGGACTGACTACAGAGATGGGACAGGTTGTTACCAGAGTGGGTCAGGACTGACTACAGAGATGGGACAGGTTGTAACCAGAGTGGGTCAGGACTGACTACAGAGATGGGACAGGTTGTTACCAGAGTGGGTCAGGACTGACTACAGAGATGGGACAGGTTGTTACCAGAGTGGGTCAGGACTGACTACAGAGATGGGACAGGTTGTTACCAGAGTGGGTCAGGACTGACTACAGAGATGGGACAGGTTGTTACCAGAGTGGGTCAGGACTGACTACGGAGATGGGACAGGTTGTAACCAGAGTGGGTCAGGACTGACTACGGAGATGGGACAGGTTGTTACCAGAGTGGGTCAGGACTGACTACAGAGATGGGACAGGTTGTAACCAGAGTGGGTCAGGACTGACTACAGAGATGGGACAGGTTGTAACCAGAGTGGGTCAGGACTGACTACAGAGATGGGACAGGTTGTTACCAGAGTGGGTCAGGACTGACTACAGAGATGGGACAGGTTGTTACCAGAGTGGGTCAGGACTGACTACAGAGATGGGACAGGTTGTTACCAGAGTGGGTCAGGACTGACTACAGAGATGGGACAGGTTGTTACCAGAGTGGGTCAGGACTGACTACGGAGATGGGACAGGTTGTAACCAGAGTGGGTCAGGACTGACTACGGAGATGGGACAGGTTGTTACCAGAGTGGGTCAGGACTGACTACAGAGATGGGACAGGTTGTAACCAGAGTGGGTCAGGACTGACTACAGAGATGGGACAGGTTGTTACCAGAGTGGGTCAGGACTGACTACAGAGATGGGACAGGTTGTACCAGAGTGGGTCAGGACTGACTACAGAGATGGGACAGGTTGTAACCAGAGTGGGTCAGGACTGACTACAGAGATGGGACAGGTTGTTACCAGAGTGGGTCAGGACTGACTACAGAGATGGGACAGGTTGTAACCAGAGTGGGTCAGGACTGACTACAGAGATGGGACAGGTTGTTACCAGAGTGGGTCAGGACTGACTACAGAGATGGGACAGGTTGTTACCAGAGTGGGTCAGGACTGACTACAGAGATGGGACAGGTTGTAACCAGAGTGGGTCAGGACTGACTACAGAGATGGGACAGGTTGTAACCAGAGTGGGTCAGGACTGACTACAGAGATGGGACAGGTTGTTAACCAGAGTGGGTCAGGACTGACTACAGAGATGGGACAGGTTGTTACCAGAGTGGGTCAGGACTGACTACAGAGATGGGACAGGTTGTTACCAGAGTGGGTCAGGACTGACTACAGAGATGGGACAGGTTGTTACCAGAGTGGGTCAGGACTGACTACAGAGATGGGACAGGTTGTTACCAGAGTGGGTCAGGACTGACTACAGAGATGGGACAGGTTGTTACCAGAGTGGGTCAGGACTGACTACGGAGATGGGACAGGTTGTAACCAGAGTGGGTCAGGACTGACTACGGAGATGGGACAGGTTGTTACCAGAGTGGGTCAGGACTGACTACAGAGATGGGACAGGTTGTAACCAGAGTGGGTCAGGACTGACTACAGAGATGGGACAGGTTGTTACCAGAGGGTCAGGACTGACTGCAGAGATGGGACAGGTTGTTACCAGAGTGGGTCAGGACTGACTACAGAGATGGGACAGGTTGTAGCCAGAGTGGGTCAGGACTGACTACAGAGATGGGACAGGTGTTGTAACCAGAGTGGGTCAGGACTGACTACAGAGATGGGACAGGTTGTTACCAGAGTGGGTCAGGACTGACTACGGAGTTGGACAGGTTGTTACCAGAGTGGGTCAGGACTGACTACAGAGATGGGACAGGTTGTTACCAGAGTGGGTCAGGACTGACTACAGAGATGGGACAGGTTGTTAACAGAGTGGGTCAGGACTGACTACAGAGATGGGACAGGTTGTGTACCAGAGTGGGTCAGGACTGACTACAGAGATGGGACAGGTTGTTACCAGAGTGGGTCAGGACTGACTACAGAGATGGGACAGGTTGTTAACAGAGTGGGTCAGGACTGACTACAGAGATGGGACAGGTTGTAACCAGAGTGGGTCAGGACTGACTACAGAGATGGGACAGGGTTGTAACCAGAGTGGGTCAGGACTGACTACAGAGATGGGACAGGTTGTTACCAGAGTGGGTCAGGACTGACTACAGAGATGGGACAGGTTGTTACCAGAGTGGGTCAGGACTGACTACAGAGATGGGACAGGTTGTTACCAGAGTGGGTCAGGACTGACTACAGAGATGGGACAGGTTGTTACCAGAGTGGGTCAGGACTGACTACGGAGATGGGACAGGTTGTAACCAGAGTGGGTCAGGACTGACTACGGAGATGGGACAGGTTGTTACCAGAGTGGGTCAGGACTGACTACGGAGATGGGACAGGTTGTAACCAGAGTGGGTCAGGACTGACTACGGAGATGGGACAGGTTGTTACCAGAGTGGGTCAGGACTGACTACAGAGATGGGACAGGTTGTAACCAGAGTGGGTCAGGACTGACTGCAGAGATGGGACAGGTTGTTACCAGAGTGGGTCAGGACTGACTGCAGAGATGGGACAGTTGTAGCCAGAGTGGGTCAGGACTGACTACAGAGATGGGACAGGTTGTTACCAGAGTGGGTCAGGACTGACTACAGAGATGGGACAGGTTGTACCAGAGTGGGTCAGGACTGACTACAGAGATGGGACAGGTTGTTACCAGAGTGGGTCAGGACTGACTACAGAGATGGGACAGGTTGTAACCAGAGTGGGTCAGGACTGACTGCAGAGATGGACAGGTTGTTACCAGAGTGGGTCAGGACTGACTGCAGAGATGGGACAGGTTGTACCAGAGTGGGTCAGGACTGACTACAGAGATGGGACAGGTTGTAACAGAGTGGGTCAGGACTGACTACAGAGATGGGACAGGTTGTTACCAGAGTGGGTCAGGACTGACTACAGAGATGGGACATGTTGTTACCAGGGTGGGTCAGGACTGACTACAGAGATGGGACAGGTTGTTACCAGAGTGGGTCAGGACTGACTACGGAGTTGGACAGGTTGTTAACAGAGTGGGTCAGGACTGACTACAGAGATGGGACAGGTTATAACCAGAGTGGGTCAGGACTGACTACAGAGATGGGACAGGTTGTTACCAGAGTGGGTCAGGACTGACTACAGAGATGGGACAGGTTGTTACCAGAGTGGGTCAGGACTGACTACAGAGATGGGACAGGTTGTTACCAGAGTGGGTCAGGACTGACTACAGAGATGGGACAGGTTGTTACCAGAGTGGGTCAGGACTGACTACGGAGATGGGACAGGTTGTAACCAGAGTGGGTCAGGACTGACTACGGAGATGGGACAGGTTGTTACCAGAGTGGGTCAGGACTGACTACAGAGATGGGACAGGTTGTAACCAGAGTGGGCAGGACTGACTACAGAGATGGGACAGGTTATAACCAGAGTGGGTCAGGACTGACTACAGAGATGGGACAGGTTGTTACCAGAGTGGGTCAGGACTGACTACAGAGATGGGACAGGTTGTTACCAGAGTGGGTCAGGACTGACTAAGAGATGGGACAGGTTGTTACCAGAGTGGGTCAGGACTGACTACAGAGATGGGACATGTTGTTACCAGAGTGGGTCAGGACTGACTACGGAGATGGGACAGGTTGTAACAGAGTGGGTCAGGACTGACTACGGAGATGGGACATGTTGTTACCAGAGTGGGTCAGGACTGACTACAGAGATGGGACAGGTTGTAACCAGAGTGGGGCAGGACTGACTACAGAGATGGGACAGGTTGTTACCAGAGTGGGTCAGGACTGACTGCAGAGATGGGACAGGTTGTAACCAGAGTGGGTCAGGACTGACTGCAGAGATGGGACAGGTTGTAGCCAGAGTGGGTCAGGACTGACTACAGAGATGGGACAGGTTGTACCAGAGTGGGTCAGGACTGACTACAGAGATGGGACAGGTTGTTACCAGAGTGGGTCAGGACTGACTACAGAGATGGGACAGGTTGTTACCAGAGTGGGTCAGGACTGACTTCAGAGATGGGACAGGTTGTTACCAGAGTGGGTCAGGACTGACTACAGAGATGGGACAGGTTGTTAACAGAGGGTCAGGACTGACTACAGAGATGGGACGGTTGTAACCAGAGTGGGTCAGGACTGACTACAGAGATGGGACAGGTTGTTACCAGAGTGGGTCAGGACTGACTACAGAGATGGGACAGGTTGTTACCAGAGTGGGTCAGGACTGACTACAGAGATGGGACAGGTTGTTACCAGAGTGGGTCAGGACTGACTACAGAGATGGGACAGGTTGTTACCAGAGTGGGTCAGGACTGACTACGGAGAGGACAGGTTGTAACCAGAGTGGGTCAGGACTGACTACAGAGATGGGACAGGTTGTTACCAGAGTGGGTCAGGACTGACTACAGAGATGGGACAGGTTGTAACCAGAGTGGGCAGGACTGACTACAGAGATGGGACAGGTTGTTACCAGAGTGGGTCAGGACTGACTGCAGAGATGGGACAGGTTTCCAGAGTGGGTCAGGACTGACTACAGAGATGGGACAGGTTGTAGCCAGAGTGGGTCAGGACTGACTACAGAGATGGGACAGGTTGTAACCAGAGTGGGTCAGGACTGACTACAGAGTGGGACAGGTTGTTACCACCAGAGTGGGTCAGGACTGACTACAGAGATGGGACATGTTGTTCAGAGTGGGTCAGGACTGACTACAGAGATGGGACAGGTGTTACCAGAGTGGTCAGGACTGACTACAGAGATGGGACAGGTTGTAACAGAGTGGGTCAGGACTGACTACAGAGATGGGACAGGTTATAACCAGAGGGGGTCAGGACTGACTATAGAGATGGGACAGGTTGTTACCAGAGTGGGTCAGGACTGACTACAGAGATGGGACAGGTTGTTACCAGAGTGGGTCAGGACTGACTACAGAGATGGGACAGGTTGTTACCAGAGTGGGTCAGGACTGACTACAGAGATGGGACAGGTTGTTACCAGAGTGGGTCAGGACTGACTACGGAGATGGGACAGGTTGTAACCAGAGTGGGTCAGGACTGACTACGGAGATGGGACAGGTTGTTACCAGAGTGGGTCAGGACTGACTACAGAGAGGGACAGGTTGTTGTAACCAGAGTGGGCAGGACTGACTACAGAGATAGGACAGGTTGTTACCAGAGTGGGTCAGGACTGACTGCAGAGATGGGACAGGTTGTACCAGAGTGGGTCAGGACTGACTACAGAGATTGGACATGTTGTTACCAGAGTGGGTCAGGACTGACTACAGAGATGGGACAGGTTGTAACCAGAGTGGGTCAGGCTGACTACAGAGATGGGACAGGTTGTAACCAGAGTGGGGTCAGGACTGACTACAGAGATGGGACAGGTTGTTACCAGAGTGGGTCAGGACTGACTACAGAGATGGACAGGTGTAACCAGAGTGGGTCAGGACTGGGTCTATTCCACCTCTTCACTTGATACCAGGACTCCATCTAGTGGCAAAACAGAGAGGAAAATACCTTTCAAATGCATTGAACAGTCTAAGAAGAAACGGCCAATAGGAGACAGCACACAGTTCATTGATAAAGAGTAGG
>NW_022264979.1:0-20195 GCF_002021735.2 Oncorhynchus kisutch | reverse complement strand
CTCTGTCTCTGTACAACCCTGTGTGGGATGAACCAGTGAGAGCTGGTCAAACTTGAGCTTTTTGCCATTCTCAGTGCAGGTGGTACATAACCCCAGAAATCCTTAGATCAGAGAAGCCTGCAGGTCCTGATCTTTTGGATCCCTGCTTTTTAAAATTTGGCAGCTGATTTCATAGCTGAACACTTACATATCTGTTCATCTAACCCTGGAATAATGAATTCCAAAGATCTGGAAATCATATTTGTCCTACCACTTTTAAAGGGGGAGATCCAACTATTTTAAATAATTATAGGCCAATCTCAAAGCTGTGAAAATACTTGAACCCCTTGTGAGTGAACAGCTAAATGAGTTTTTATTTACTAACTCTATTTTATTAATGTACCAATCGGGCTTCAGGAAGAAGCATAGCACAATTACAGCAGCCATGAAGGTTGTAAATGATATCACTGAAGCCCTTGACAAAAAACAGCACTGTGTCTCACTTTTTATTGATCTCTCTAAGGCTTTTGATACAGTTGATCATGCTATACTAAGGCAGGGATTGTCGAGTGTAGGTCTTTCAGAGCATGCAGTTGCATGGTTTGCTAACTATCTGTCTGATAGAACTCAGTGCACTCAATTTGATGGGCTTATGTCTGTTAAATAGTTGAAATAGCTGAAATTGGGTATTTTATTTTAGGAATAAGGCCTGTTTTTCTTTTGAAGCCAGAAGGAGGCTAGTATCATCTACATTTATGCCTTTACTAGACTATGGGGAAATTTTATATATGAATGCTTCCGCTCAGTGTTTGAGATCAATTGACACCCTTTACCATGGCACTTTGAGATTGATTTTAAACTGCAAAACCCTTACGCACCACTACACTTTGTATACCCAGGGTTGGCTGGCCTTCTCTAGTAACTCGTAGGCTCAGTCACTGGTATACTTTTATTTACAAAGCCAGTTTTTATTGTTCAGAAATGTGGTGGGTACTCTCTTCGTTCGCTGGACTTTATCCTGCTAACTGTTCCAAATGTCCGAACTGAATTTGGTAAAAGGGCTTTTGTGTATAAATAATGCACAGACACACTAAAGCTGTACAGTGTAGTTTGAGTAGTCAGTTTCAATTATTTGCAGATGTATTCCCTATTATTTACAAATCAAAAGATGTAACATTTGAAATGAATGTGGCAGAACAGTTTAGCATAGAGTTCCTGTGGGAGTCTTCTCCTTCAGTCTTTTTTCCTCCTTGGCCTCGTTTCTCATTACATGGGATTTCCCCAGTGCCAACTTCACATGAGATGGCCGCTGTCTACTGTCATGTAGTGCTGGATGACAGATATCGCTATGTCGCTGCTGTCCATGGACCTGAAATATACAAACAAGGCTATTTGCATATGTACGACCGTCCAAACTTGACCCCACACACAAACACACACATTGATGCTAATTTCTCACACACTTTTGAACATTGCACAACCTGCAACAAAACACTGAAAGAGCATTTTATTCCAAATGTGTTTGTGTTTAAATAAAGACCCGAAGAATGAAATCAATGTGTGGGTGTTGATTGGACAATGTATATGTGCTTTGCAGAAGCCATTTTTTTTTGCATTCCCTGTAGCGTGTATTTTACTGGAGCATGATCAGATTGCTTTGTTTAAATCAGAAAAGTCTGGACACACCTACTCATTTAAGGTTTTTTCTTTCTTTTTACAATTTTTTACATTTTAGAATAATAGTGAAGACATCAAAACTATGAAAGAGCACAATTGGAATCATGTAGTAAGCAAAAAAGTTGCCATCCTTCTCCTTGACCACTTTGCACACTCTTGGCATTCTCTCAAACCTGTTCATTTGCTAGTCACCTGGAATGCATTTCAATTAACAGGTGTACCTTCTTAAAAGTTAATTTGTGGAATTTCTTTCCTTCTTAAAGCGTTTGAGCCAATAGGTTGTGTTGAGACAAGGAAGGGATGGTTTACAGAAGATATCCCTATTTGGTAAAAGACCAAGTCTCAAATAAGCAAAGAGAAACAACAGTCCATCGTTACCTAAGACATGAAGGTCAGTCAATAAGGAACATTTCAAGAACTTTGAAAGATTCTTCTCGTGCAGTCGCAAAAACCATGAAGCGTTATGATGAATCTGGCTCTCATGAGGAAGACCCCAGAGTAACCTCTGCTCCAGAGGATACGTTTAGTAGAGTTAACTGCACCTCAGATTGGAGCCCAAATAAATGCTTCACAGAGTTCAAGAAACACACAACTCAACATGCACTGTTCAGAGGAGAATGTGTGAATCAGGCCTTCATAGTCGAATTGCTCCATTGAAACCACAACTAAAGGACGGACACCAAAAATAAGAAGAGACTTGCTTGGGCCAAGAAACACGAGCAATGGACCTTAGACTGGTGGAAATCTGTACTTTGGTTTGATGAGTCCAAATTTGCGATTGTAGCCTTTCAATGTTTGTGTAAAGAATCCAGGGTGTTTAGTTGTGTCACGACTTCCGCCGAAGTTGGTGCCTCTCCTTGTTCCGGCGGCGTTCGGCGGTCATTGTCACCGGCTTTCTAGCTACCACCGATCTACGCTTCTTTTTCCATTTGTTTTGTCTTGATTGTACACACCTGGTTCCCATTACGTTATAATTATTTCCCTATTTAACCCTCTGGTTCCCATGATGTTTTGTGCGTGATTGTTCCTTGTTGAGTGTTAGTCTTCTGTGTCATTGTGTGTTTTTCCCTGCGTGGAATTTATGATTGTTTATTTTTCGAGTAAACTACGTTATTTTACTCAGTTCTGTGTCCTGCGCCTGACTCCGTGCTCACCTCTGCACACGGACACTTGACAGAATCACGCACCAAAAATATGGAATCAGCAGGTGCACCCAGTCCTCCTGTACCAGTAGAGGAACGCGTCCAGCAGCACGCGACTATGCTCCAACATCTTGGCACAGCCATGGATCGCGTGCTGCTCACCATGAAACGATGGGAGAGAGGGGGTTTTCCCACACCTCCATCAACTTCACCCCAACCAACACCACAACCCACACCACTGTCCACCCCTCCGTCACCTGGACTTCAGGACCCTGGCTGCCAGCGTGGGATGGAATGAGAGGGCCCTGATCGACCATTACCGGTGTAGTCTATGTGGGCCACCCGCGGACGTCCGTATCGGGGTCCGTCCATTCCATCCCCCAGTACCTCCGATCCTACACTGTACTTGTGGTAATACTTTGTGAGTAGGCAACAAATACAATGGTTGGCTGGCTGGTGGTGGCTGGTCCGCTCCAGGAGTCTGAGGTGCGGGAGGTTCCTCTGCCCCCTCTGGACATCGAGGATTCGAGGCATCGGGCGAGGAGCCTTCAGTAACTTGTGGAGTGGGAGGGACACGGTCCATAGGAGGCATGCTGGGTTCTGGTGGAGGACGTGTTGGACAATTCAATTCTGCGGGATTTCCACCGTCTCCGTTCAGATCGCCCTGCACCTCGCCCTCTGGGTGGTCCCCGAGGTCGGTGTCGGTGCGCTGCTGGAGCCCCGCGTCAAGGGGGGGGGGGGGGGGGGGTACTGTCACGACTTCCCCCGAAGTCGGTTCCTCTCCTTGTTCAGGCATCGTTCGGCGGTAGACTTCACCGGTCTTCTAGCAATCGCCGATCCACCTTTCATTTTCCATTTGTTTTGTCTTGTTTTCCCACACACCTGGTTTACATTTCCTCATTGCTTGACGTGTATATAACCCTCTGTTCCCCCCATGTCTCTGTGTGGAATTGTTTGTTGTAAAGTGTATGTGCACTTCAGACTGGTTTGCGATGGGTTATTTCAACCCATATTTTGTTGTTCTGGGTGCTGTTGGTTTTCTCCTCATTAAACTGCTCCCGTTATCACCCAGTTCTGCTCTCCTACGCCTGACTTCCCTGCAGCCCATTACGCACCTCCTAAAAGATAATATCTTAGGTCTTGTACCATTGATTTTTCCAAGTACTGGGATGAGCAGAACTTAGAACGTGGAGTTAATGAAATGCCCAGGAAATGGCACAGAAAATGTGGGGCGGCCTCTCCATAAAAGTCAATGGCCACACACCAATACATGGATTTGACAGTCAAATGATTACTTAAATAGCAGTCAACTGTTGTCACTGTTGTTATTCTATAGAGGGTTGTGATTCGTTTAGGTTAACTAACAAAAAAAGTGGTCTGGTCCCTTTTCCATGATGAAAGCCTCCCGAAATTAAAATCCAATATTCCAAAATATAGATATAAGCCTTCAAGTACTCATCTAACCAACTTCTTCAGGGCCAACCAGTCCCCCTGTCGCCCTGAAACCCAACCCCCATAAGAAGAAGCCCAAATACAATCTGCCCTTGCCCAGTATACATACAAGGTCAGGGGACAACACTGGTTTTCATCTTGTAGTTCAACTTGTTTTATACACAGTTTAAAGGGATAATTCATCCCAATTACAAAATGACTTAAGTTACGTTTACATTTCATTTCAAATCCAATGCATCCAAAGTGTACATTAGTCTTTCCTGGTTCATAACATATTTTTTGGTCCCTTTCAGATCACAGCCATGTCAACAGTGGGCGTCAGGCTTGTAAGAGACATGAATTATCTGTGAGATTCAGTGAACAAGGCTAGAAGGTGAGATTCTGTCTCTCTTAACTACTCATTGTACTGAATAGATAATCATGAGCTAACATTGTACCACCTTATTTGCTGTAACAGACAGTTCGTATTTTAGGGAAGCAAGGCATTTTTGTAGGATGTGCATTGTAGAGTATGTTCTTTGCATTCTTTATCATGTATTTCTCATAGAAAGAGTCTGTTCTAGTCATTCATCTAATCTTGTCATTCGATTTCTATGGTATTTCTCTCCATTAGGACTGGGTATTGGCTCCTACGGGTTACTCTGCCTTCTACTGTGATGGAGAATGCCTCTACCCTCTGTGTTCCTGCATAAACTCCACCACCCACACTATGATCCAACTAGTGGTCAGTATGCACTACTACACCCTCTCTCACATGAACGCTAACATTACGGTTTCAGTGGGAAAGACGGTAAATGGTTCAGACATGAATGGCAAATATAAAAAACTAAGATACCGAAGTTACCGGAGTCTACAATGGCAGACTGTTAATGTAGGGATAGTGAGAAGTAACATTCAAGACTGAAGCAATTATCCCCTCTAGTGGTATACTTTATACTGTACCAGGTTACTACACACACTGATAATACAAAACATTGAGGACACCTGCTCTTTCCATGACATAGACTGACCAAGTTAAAGCTATGACCCCTTATTGATGTCACTTGTTGAATCTACTTCAATCAGTGTAGATGAAGGGGAGTTAAAGAAAGATTTTAAAACCTTGAGAGAATTGAGACATGGATTGTGTGTGTCATTCAGAGGGTGATTCAGCAAGAGAAAAGATTTAACTGTCTTTGAACGGGGTATGGTAGTAGGTGCCAGGCGCACCGGGTTAAGTGTGTCAAGAACTGCAACACTGCTGTTTTTTTTTCATGCTCAACAGTTTCCCATGTGTCTCAAGAATGGTCCACCACCCAAAGGACGTCCAGCCAACTTGACACAACATGGGCCAGCACCCTTGTGGAACGCTTAGGGCAGCTTGTCGAGTCCATGCCCAGAGGAAATGAGGCTGTTCTGAGGGGAAAAGAGTGTGCAACTCAATATTAGGAAGATGTTCCTAGTCTATTGTGGACTCAGTGTATGTCATCCTACATGTTTTTAAATAGTACAGTATTTTTTTTATTTAACTAGGCAAGTCAGTTAAAAACAAATTCTTATTTTCAATGATGGCCAAGGAACAGTGGGTTAACTGCCTGTTCAGTGGCAGAACTACAGATGTGTCCCTTGTCAGCTCGGGGGTTTGAACTTGCAACCTTCCGGTTACTAGTCCAACACTCTAACCACTAGGCTACCCTGCCGCCCCAGTATCACCGTACAAAACCATATAAGTGTGGGCCTGTAGTATCTGTAAATCATCTGTAGTGGAAAATCGGTTCAAAAATGACACGTCCAAGAACTTTGAATTCAATGATAGACTTTTAATACACCCGTAACATAAGCCGGAGAGCCCCGCGGGACCCACCCCTTTTCAGAGCACTCGCTCTGAATTTTTATACACACAATCCATGAATCCATCCTACTTCGTGCATCCTGCTTGTTCAGCCCAGTAACGCCCACATCTGCTTTCGGTCAGATTAAAAATAATGACAAGACCCTTCTTTTGACCTAAAGATAATATACATCCCCCTTTCCTGTGACTAGCTGTTCTGGTCGCCTTCTCTTCATATGTTTGTATAAGATTAAACAGACTTGTGTCTCCCCTACGATGTAACTGATATCTGTAATTCGTCTGGGGTCATTTGGCTGACACCCTCCTTCATATATCACTCTGACCTTTGTATATCCAGTCATTTCTAGGCGTCTATGTGTCTGCATTCCTTTAGTGTTCCCGGCTATTCCATACTCCCATGGTCTTTCTCTGCTTTCTGTCCTATACAATAGACAATGCATTTTACCAGAACAGGAAATTAACCCATACATGTATCTTTTCTTGTATTACTATAATCATGTATATGATTTTCTCCCACACATCTAAACATTGTTTTTTATTTCCATATGCAGATAATAAAGCATCATTGTTCATGTAATATTCTAATATATGCATTATACCTCCAGGAAGAGGAAATGGTCATAAAATCAAATAGATGAAAAGACAGAAACAAAATGTTTTTGAACTACAACTTATTTTATTTTACAAATGTCAAATTCAGTGCAAAGTAATGTAGTGCATTGGTGTCTACAGCCCTGTTGGGTGGCAAAGTGTCACAATAATCCTGTGGGGAGAGAAAACAAGAGAATACATTAAATTAATGGGTGTTAACTAATCAGGGTTCAACAAAGCACTTCATGTCCTCAATTCCTTCAAAAGAGAGAGAGAAGGAGAAAGGAGTATGGTCCCTGCAGTAGGACTACATGCTGGCCATGAGGTTCTCCAAGTGGTACTCCAGGAGGCTGGAGAGCTCAGAGACCAGAGACTCGGAGTTAAAATACCAGGCCAGCTGCTGGCCAAACATGTCATCTAGCAGAGCCATCAGTCCGCCCTGAAGAGAACACCACACAACACATAGGAAATGGCTCTGAGTTACTAGCTTATCAAGAGGAGAGAGACAATTAGAAATACTCCCCCTAAAATGGCATTGAAACCTGGTTAACCATGAATAAGGAAGTCAAAAGGAAGTACACTAAGAATATGGAAGTAAACAGGAAGTAACCTCTTGACTCTTACATTGAGCAGCAGTAGGATTCTATCAGCCTCTGGCTCCATGTTGGCAGCAGTGGGCAGGAAGGAGTACAGGAGAGCATACAGACGCTCCACGAACCCACCAGGGTGCAAAAGGAAACAAAGGAGGAGAAAAGAGGAGAGATGAGGAATTTAAGTGAAACTGCTAATAGAGCGATATCAAAACATGTTCCAGTGAGATGCTACTTACCACCATCAGGGACTTCTGAGCTGTCATCATCCCAAACAGCACCAGCTCAAAGAGGACATCTATCATGTTCACATGATGGATCTAGGACAAGAAAACACGTTTGGAGAAAATAGGAATGATTTCATAAATATCAGCTACTGTGATGTATAAAAGACATGCATGTGGAAGAACTCAGTGAGACTTGAAAGAGTTAATGAACTCGCCTTTGCCTCAGCCAGCTCCCTCTCAATGTCATTCCGCTTGGAGGGGTCACTCAGGTAGTCCACAAAGTCATTATAGGTACGGATGAATTTGGCCTCGTCCTATGACAAAGAAAAGAGCATCTTAGTGAACAGAACACATTTCCCCTCAGGGACGCTCTCTTTCCCTTGAAAGAGAAGGAGTTAGTGAGTTACCATGTGGTTGGCCTGAACAAGGCCGCCCAGGAGGACCTTTCCCGCCACAAACAGATGGTTCCTGCTCAGGGTGGAACCAAGCAGGGTCTAGGGAAGAGGGAAGAGTTAGGGTGAGACCTCTTCCTCTTGGAGACAGAACAAGAAGTCACAGAGACTAAAAGAACAGTGGGTCCACTCACAGTGAAGGCCTGGCGCAAGGAGACGAGCCTCAGGGCGATGTCCTCCACTCTCTTGGTGGTAAGGTAGAGGCTGTGAAAGGGAGGGAATGAAGCAGGTCAACCATTAGAGTCAATGGGGGATAACAGCATTATGACCACTATCCTTCAGCATTTGACAAGCTCAGACTACACAGACATTTAGAGGAACTCACTTTAGCAGAGGAACCTCCCTCTCCTCAGGCAGCAGGTCCTCCTCCCAGCCCTACGACAACAAAACAAGCATTCAAAATCAGTGACCAGTGCAATGACATAACAAACAATCGGTCAATGGAAGGATCTTAATGCTCCTAGTCAATAGTATGTGTGTGTAACGTCTGACCTCATAGCAGTTGTGGCCCTCAGGCTCTGGGTCAGTGAACTGCTGAGTGGTGGGAGTAGAGAAGGAGGCAGCCTCCGACCACGCTGAAGAGGAGAGAAGCCCGTCCAGCCCCATGTGGAGAGTGGCGTACACCACTGAGACATCAGTCTGCTGCTCAAAACACACACAGCACACCGGTTTACCACACACACACACACGTTATTAGAAAACACACCAAATCGAATGCAAAAATGCCCAGTAATGTCTAGTCTATATACATAGGAAATCGTTTATTTACCTGGTAGCAGCCAAGCGTCACGTCCACAGACGTCTCGTGGCGGAGGTGAGACGCATAGTGGGTCACCCTGCCAGCCACACGCTGACAAAGAGAGAATACATATTAAGGCCAAATGGAATAAGTGAAGAAAAGCCTAATCTACTACTGTTTCAGTAGTATTTACGTCTTACCTGGATCCAAGTGATGGACTGCACTTTGGTGGCACAGTAGGGGATGCCCTCTGGACTAAGCCTGGCTGTCTCCTTGGAGATGGCCCACACCAGTTGAGTCTCCAGGCCTCTCACCCTACTCACGTGGTGCATCCTCACCACCACCTGCTGTTGAAATAAACAACAAGACAACATCAACAAAACCACTTCGGCAATTGCTGTGACACATTTCCATCAAGATCAAATGACTGACAATATAGATTATGATTAGGTTGTTACAAAGACACATACCTGGGATCCCCCAAGCATGTAGGTGATGATGGGGCTGATGAACTGGAAAGTTCTCCAAGCTTTAACCACCGGACCGGCATTGTTCTGCACATTACAATACATTCATGTTGGAAACAGTAAACATTGTAACAGTGATGTGGTGACTGTGTGTGTGTGTGTGTGGGGGGGGGGGGGGGGGTCTCTTACCCTGATCACAACAGGCCCACAGTACTGGGGGCTGAACCTAATCAGAATCAACTGCCAAATGCCAGTGGCCTCCTAAAGCAGAAAGCAGACAAGAGATTTGTTTCATGTTAAAGAGACACAACTTGAATATCTGGGATATTTTTCAAACATAAAACCCCAAACTTTCAGAAAATTGTACCTCAAGGATAGTCTGCACATCTGACACATCCTCAAGGATGATAGCAGCATTCTGGACATCAAGGAGGACTGGCAGCTGTGGAACATCTGGCACATCATCCAATGGCACATCCAACTGGACCTCATCCAGGACAGTTGTTTCTAAAATTAGGAACATTGGAATATAAAATAAACTATTGTTAGGACATTTAAAAAAATAGCAAGATTTCTAATACTAGCTAGCTAGGTAGCAAAAGTTGATTGCTTAGCAACAGTTACTAAAGTTCATGTTAGCTAGCAAGCTACAACATCTCGAGCACAAGCATTTTTGCCAAGTCTGAATGATAGAAATACACAACAACATTTCGCAAATTATAATGACATTGTTAAATGTAGTCAAAGAAGAGTTGTAAACTCCACATACCCTCTTCGAATTCGCTGTCGCTGTCGACGATCACGAACCCTGCAAAACAGAAAAAGACAAGAAAAACAAGCCACAAATGAATTTGAACAACCTGTCGACGCAGTAGGCCGCCGACGTCCACGCACTCTCTCCGCCAGTCTTGAAAAGCACCCAGGCATTTTCCAGTCGATTGTTCTCAGGTCTCAAAAATCAAACAAGTTTGTTGTCAGCAGCAAAATTTTTGTTTTCGCACAGAAAACGTTCCATTGAACGTCAGTTAGATGTCTCTTGGCAACACACGTTCGAAAATGATTGTTTACAAAATTGACAACTGTGTTGCCATAGAAATTAGTTTGGAATTCTGATTCCCTTTAGAATCCCTTAAAATGGCTTGTCATCATTCTAGTGACTTCGACGTGCTCCTTCGTAGCTCAGTTGATAAGAGCATGACGTGTTGCAAACATTGCTAAGATAGATAATGATTTCAGGGATTTTTGTGATGATGAGTTATCTGAAATTGAGATAAAAGACTGTATTAAAAGCCTTAAGGACAATAGGTCCCCTGGAAATGATGGTTTAATAAGCGAGTTTTATAAAGCATTCAATGATAAATTGATTCCTTTCATTCTTGCTATGTTTCAAGAATCAATAGAAAATGGGGAGTTCCTGGCATCCTTAAAACAAGGTGTAATTACTTTGATTCACAAACTTAATAAGGATACTCTTTATATAGACAACTGGAGACCCACTAGCCTGTTCAATAATGATGGGAAATTATCACGTAATTCAGATCAGCTCTTTTTCAGAGCATATCTGATTGGTCAAAAGAGCAATTACTTTTAGAATAACTGTCTTCAAAGTAATGACTCGGGACTTCCGGGTGGATATGAACGCATATTTTAGTAATATTACTTGTTCACGTTACATTTAAGAACTTTAGATTCTACAGAGCAATGCAGGTAAGATGCTAGCGGAAAGGTCAGCTTAATCACTTTGCACCTGCACATAACTGGCGCGTTCTCACTCCCGTTCCTGTCGCAAGGCATTCTGGGACTTGCAGTCAAAAGCGTAATTCTATACTAACCAATACAATTACATATGTAAATAACTGTAAAGAAATATCTTTAATTACAGCTCAATGAATTAACTTAAACTGGAACACATTAAAGTTACAACAATTACTCAAAACAATGACTGAATTGGGCTGCCTGTCTCAACGAAGCCATAGAAACCTGGACATGCTCCAACTGAAATGTTCCCTCCTGTCAGCACTGATGTTGAATGGCATTAAATACACTTTTTTTGTTCTCTCCCATCCCCTGTAGGTTTGTTGAACATGAGTGGAAATGAAACTCCAGCACACTGGTAGCACTAAAGACGTGTGAGTATAACTTTTCCAGGTGAGTTGAACCTGCCTGTGGGTGCAGTGGGGATATTCCTGGGAGGTCTACTGATGAAGAGGTATAGCTTGGCGTTGTGTCTGGAGCCCAGCTGTCTTTCGTCACCTCCTTCATGGCCTACCTCCTCCTCCCTCTGCAGTCTGGCACTAAGTGTGACAACGTTCAGGTGGCTGGTCTGTGTCCTACAACGAGTAAATATGACATCTGATTGGTTGGTTGGTGGGTTGATAAAAACAAACGTTTTGATCAGTGGAATATGAGGGAGAGCTAGACCAAAACACACATGGGCTTGTGCCGGGGCTCCCACTTGTGGGAATATACAGTATGGTTGTTACAGAGCCAGGATTCCTGGCTGTTTTGTCACTGTGCCTGTGTCAATGATAGTTCAGCAACAATTATTTAAACATCATTATTACCAGCCATTTTCTCTGTCCCCCAGGTCCCCTGGTGTACGATGGCAGCCTGTTGTCAGAGTGTAACAGAGACTGCTACTGCTTGGCTGGGGAGTGGGACCCTGTGTGTTCAGACAACGGCATCACCTACACCTCCCACTGCCTCGCAGGCTGCGCCAGCTTTACAGGTTACGGCAAGAACACAGTACCAATACTATTAATGTACTGAAGTGTACAATGCTGGCCCATGTTGACTCCAATGCTTCCCACAGTTGTGTCAAGTTGGCTGTATGTCTTTTGAGTGGTGGACCATTCTTGATACACACGGGAAACTGTTGAGCGTAAAAAACCCAGCAGCGTTGCAGTTCTTGACATAAACAGGTACCCCTGGCACCTACTACCATGCCCCGTTGAAAGGCATGTAAATATTTTGTCTTGCCCATTCACCCTCTGAATGGCACACATACATAATCCATGTCTTAATTGTCTCAAGCCTTACAATACTTTTTTTAAAGTATATTGTATGTTCATTCATATCATGTTCTTTCAGAAGGGCCTCTCGCAACATTTCACAACTGCTCATGCCTCACAATTTGCAAGTGATATTAAGAACTCTCATGACCACCTTCTCTAAATTGTCTTGAAATACAACTCTCTTTCTGTTGTTTATGTTTTTGTGGGATGAATCTTACCTGCTTATTGTAATATGTTTCCTCCCAGCAGGCCTGCAGAGTCTGAAAATAAAGGCTGCTTCTACAGAATTCCTTGGAAGATAATGAAAATTATTATGCTATGTTATGCACATTATGCACAGGCATTTACAGTATGCTAAAATGAATTTCTCCTAAAGATTACCTTTGTGGGACCATAAATGAGCTCCGGAATGCACCAAACCCTATCCATGGTAAGATGGGGAAGTAATGCGGCGCTATATATATACGGGATGCTCTAGAGATAACAGGAATGACTTAAAGTCGCGAATGATCAATGATGGTGGAGTCGTCCAATATGCTGCAATTAGAACAGACCAACTAATCCAACCTTGGTTTACAAGTTAAATACATAGATTTGTGTAGGCATATATAAACAATCGACCACATCCATTTAAAGCAATGATTGTCAATTGAAAATGTGGTTGTTGTGTTATCCTGTTGTGTGCCTTGAGTGTCAGTCCCCTTAATCACATTATTCCAATATTTCCGAGCTCTGAATTGACACAATGAACACTTTTGCAATGATATTCGGTTAAAAATAAGAGTATGAATGACAATAAACGTATGACTTGGATTGTATGAATAATAGTGTAGTAAACAATATTGCTCAGCGTAGGAACTTTTGGTGTTTGGAAAGTATCCGTTTTTAGTCTCCATGACACGTATCACTTCGTTGTCTTGTTGGTAATAGTAAAAATGCACGACAGTCTGCATTGTAATGATCTAACAGGTGTTTTTCATGTTGTTTCTCACAATAAACAGACATTTGAGAACGGAATTGCTTACTGTTGTACCTATGATGCACAGACACACTAAAGTTGTACAGTGTAGTTTGAATAATTAGTTTCAATTATTTGCAGATGTATTCCCTATTATTTACAAATCGAAAGATGTAACATTTGAAATGAATGTGGCAGAACAGTTTAGCATAGAGTTCTTGTGGGAGTCTTCTCCTTCAGTCTTTTTGCCTCCTAGGCCTCGTTTCTCATTACATGGGATTTCCCCAGTGCCAACTTCACATGAGATGGCCGCTTTCTACTGTCATGTGGTGCTGAATGACAGATATCGCTATGCCGATATTGCTGCTGTCCATGGTCCTGAAATTTACAATATTGCCTATTTGCATATGTACGACCGTCCAAACTTGACCCCACACACATTAATGCTAAACTCTCACACACTTTTGAACATTGCACAACCTGCAACAAGATACTGAAACAGCATTTTATTCCAAGTATGTTTGTGTTTGAATAAAGACCCGAAGAATGAAATCAATGTGTGGATGTTGATTGGACGTATGGATGTGCTTTGCAGAAGCCATTTTTTTTAAATTCCCTGTAGCGTGTAATTACTGGAGCATGATCAGATTGCTTTGTTTAAACCAGAATGAAGATTTGGTCTGAGAAACAATGCCGATTATAGCATGATAGCTTTTTAAACTTTTTATAAGGCAATGTATATATGACCCCCTTTCAAAGAGTCGCTCATTTATCACTTTCTTGCAGATATACAGTGCCTTCAGAAGGTGTTCATACCCCTTAACTTATTCCTCATTTTGTTTTCTTACAGCCTGAGTTCCAAATGGATTAAATTATAGTTTTTTAAAAATGTTCTCAACCAACTGCAGACAATACCCCATAATGACAAAGTGAAAACATGTTCAAAAAATAAATTCTCAAATGTATTGAAAATGAAATACAGAAATATCTAATTTACATAAGTATTCACAATACATGTTAGAATCACCTTTGGCAGCGATTAAAGCTGTGAGTCTTTCTGGGTAAGTCTCCATGTGTCACGCCCTGGTCTAAGTATTCTGTGTTTTTCTTCATGTATTGGGTCAGGCCAGGGTGTGGCATGGAGTTTTTGTATTGTGGTGTGTTTTGTCTTGGGGTTTTGGTGTGTATGTTTTTGGGATTGTAGCTAGTGGGGTTAACTAGCAAGGTCTATGGCTGTCTGGAGTGGTTCTCAATTAGAGGCAGGTGCTTATCGTTGTCTCTGATTGGGAACCATATTTAGGCAGCCATATTCTTTGAGTTTGTCGTGGGTGATTGTCCTTAGAGGATACTATGTTAGTTTGCACCAGTATAGGCTATTTCGGTTTTCGTTACGGTCTTTGTTTTGTGTTTATTCGTGTTGTACGTAGTTCATTAAACATGGATCGAAATCTACACGCTGCAGTTTGGTCCGACTCTCCTTCACACCTAGAAAACCGTAACACGTTGACCGTTTGTCCCTGCATCTATAGGTTTTCGCTCTCTAAAATGTACACCTTTTTAATAGAAATTTAACATGATTGGATGTTCTATGTCCACGACAACGTTTAACCCTAGCAGGAAACCAAATAAGACAGATTTTGGGGTGTAGTTACCCTTTAACTAGGCATGTCAGATAAGAATGACAGCCTAGGAACTGCCTTGTTCAGGGGCAGATTTACCTTCTCGGCTCAGGGATTTGATCTTGCAACCTTCTGGTTACTAGTCCAACGCTCTACCCACCTGCCCGCCCAAGATTGAACTCGTATAATATTATAAATAAAATGCACTTCAATAAAGCGTTTCACATTCTCCACTGGTTGAAATACTATCCTGTGTCCTCAGATTAATGGAGTTAGATATGCATACGTTTTTTCCCTGTATATATGAATTACAAATCAATCATGTTTAGTCTATTATATAGTTACAATGTGTAATCATTGATATCCCAGGAGCAGTAAACACTGAAGTGTATAATTGTAATATACAGACACCGCATCGTTTGATATGACTGAAAGTGTCTGTCATACCAGAACCACACCTTTATTTGCCAAGGAAGAGTACATGATCGGTGAATATATTCACCAGGCTACAAGATGGGAATCTCATACGTGGTATTAACTAAAATACATGTGTATATAGGTCTTGCATCCTTGGCACAATAAAGGTATATTCTACTCTAGGCTTCATTAATGCCATTGACTTCAGGGTCATTGATTGATATGAATATTAGTTCAGAACTACGTTTTAGGGTCCATACCCAGAGCGGCAACAGTTATTTTTAATCCGACTCAAGCAAGTAAATAGCTAGCCATGTTACTTTAGCTGCATTACAAGGCAAGTTTACAATTGTGCAGTCAATGCTTTACAGCCACTGTTTCACAAGACAACATCCTGGTTTGTTGGTTCTCAGGAGTCCCTGAAAGACAAATTCATTCTAACACTAGCTCGTCTGACCTTGCTAAATAGAGATTTTTGTAATTTAACTTAACAAAAGAAAAAAAGAAAAAATAATATATATATATAGCCACGTCTCTACATTATCACATTCCTCTCAAATTTGTACATTTGCTTGACTCGTTAAGACAACTTCCATCTGTTTTGTCAGCAATCTTCGTTGAGCGCCACAAGGCAAGGGTGGCTCGTGTCAAAATTAGTCTGGTCATCCCAAAGCCTTGGGACCCAAATGCATAATGATTGCGCAAACTCCCCCTTGTGGTGGTCTGGAGCAATGAAACCGTTCCGCGGTGCAAGCTCGCAACTTTAAGGAGTGTCTTCAGTCCCCGCTGTTCCGTACGGTGTGTGTTGAAATCTAGTCCTGATGCGGAATAGATTGCAACGTATTCATGGCTCTACCTTCGTAGTTCGGACTTGGGGAATGCATGGGTGTCTGAGCTGTGCGCGAGTTTAAAACAGACAGCTCGGTACATTCAGCTTGTCAACACTTCTTACACAAACAAGTAGCGATGAAGTCATGCTCTTCCCATTTGAGCCATGAGATTGACATGCATATCATTGAAGAAGAAATGTCCATATTTGGATGGAAACCAAGCTAGTGAGAGGTATCAAGGAAAGTTGTAATTTCAGTTGAAAATTACCAACACTGCATCCAACCACAGCCCTGCTGGTTTCACTTTGGCAAACCACCATCTGCTATAACATTGAGTCAGTTCATCCTACTGGACAATGGAAAGCTTTTGTTTCGTCACCCATTGTTTGTCCTAGATGGGAAATAGTTGCGCAACACTTATCTCCCTCCGGTGGATGGTTCAGAGTTCCATGCTTACAAAAGGCTTGATTGATACATGTCAGATGACAAGCCTACGACATGGTGTTAAGGTAGCTCCAACGGTTAGGATTGTTTTATATAGAACACTTTATTTGACATGTTAGAACAATACATTACACCCAAAGAATGTATCCAGAAGAAACATATACATGACGCTCCTCAAAGAGGTCTTTGACATGTCGTTGACCTGTTGAGAGAGAGAGCGAACCTATTAGTTCAGTTATGGTCTGCCAGGGTCTGAAAAGCATAAAACAAGACCTACCTCTTTTCAGGTTGTCCTGATTCACACATTGTCCACTACAGGGGCCGCCAGTGGGACAACTGGCATCACAGATGACCACATCACAATGGACAAAGACCTAGGAATCAAAGATTTGATGGTGTCAGTTTTTTTTAAAGGGATGATTGCCACTCACAAAATTAAAGAATAAAGATTGTTGGGTGAACTTTGTTACCTGGCCACTCGGCTCAACCGCATCACCGGCGAAGGAAAACATAAAGGCCTCAAAGCGTTTGACGTGAGGGGGGGAAGCGGACCCTGGCGTCAACTTCTACCGGGTGGAAGACCACACGGTATGGATCCTCGGGGTTCTCACAGCTGCCAGTGTAGAGAGAGGGACTAAGTTATGAACAAGAAAACGCTGCAAACCCCAACCGCCTTGTGTACGAAGTCTTGTGGTGGTGTCATGACTGTCCTGTGAGGATCAGATCAATTTACAGCAGAAGTGGGTTCTCCCCCTCCAGTATGAACTAAAGGAATGTTTTTGCTAACAGGCTTTACCCAACAACAATCACCTTTGTTTTTTCAAGACATATTTCATATACAATGTAAAGGCTAGAGACGTCCTACCTGTAGAGTAAGCGCGTTTAGTAAAAATCACAAAATAAAAACCAATATGACATTCATTTTCTATAGCTAATCTCTGAGTGCATAAAAGGAATGGTAACAGAAATTAACATTAGACCAGAAAACCGTGAGGCGCAAGCTAGACGTTTGGAACTTTCCTAACCTAGAAAATGAACTTAAGTGGGACCATTCTGCTACCACATCCAAACCATCCTACTCATCACCCACTGAGGAATCAGCGACAGGGTTGATTAGCCTATCTTCCAGAACGTGTGAAAGGAAAATCCATCCTGTAGTTCTGTTCAAGACTAGACATTGGAGCCACGGACAACTGACGACATTGTGACCTCATGTAGCCAATCAGAGAGAAGACCAACCACCTACCTTTCCACGGCGGCATCCCACAAATACATTCATGCTTTTACTCCAAGCTGGTGCCGGTTCGTGTGTTCAAAAATGTATCAATGATAAGTGTCCCTTACGGAACGGTGGGGGGTGTGAAGAGAAACCTTGTAACAAGCTGTCATTGTGTCACCTGTGTGTTTAGCCTGTGTTATTTAGTTAGCTAGTAATTCAATTAAACCAACTTGTATAGTACTGAATCATAAGGCTGGGGTTTTTGCAGCTGCAAGGAGGATACGATGTAAAGTTAATAAGTTGACTATCAATTTAATAGATTTCTACCATCTAGAGTTTACGTCGGGAGACGGTAACTTTAAAACCGCTTCCTCGGCACCCCAAATCCTACGTTTTTATTTTAAAGAACAGAAATTGGGCTTTCCGTCAACAATATTTATTTTGGTCTAACATGTATATTCAATTCCATTGACATGAGGTGAGATGTCCCTCTAAATGGTTCTTAATTCTAAATGATTCAGAAAGGTCGCCTGTAGTCTGACCAGAATATTGATCGTGGTTTAACCAAAGTTGCCGAAGAGACAGTCGGTATCATCAACACAAGTACTTCATTTTAAACAAGAACTTCATGCAATGCGCCAGAGCAATTCTTCCGCTGTTGGAGAAAAATTGGTCACACAAAATAAATTCTACACCCACGGCATCGGAGTCACACGGAGGACTTCTGTGAAGGGCGCAGCTCTACTATACAAAGTAACCTACGCATTGACAGTTTAGGCCTACTTTTTTTATTTGCATCTTTGGGAGGTTTATCCTTTACCGTTTAACTGCCAGATATTAGCAAAAAGGAATTTGTGAAAGCTGAAGATGTTATATTAAGAGAAACACCTACACCAGTACAAATCACTTGAGCTGACAGACGATGGTAAGGATTTTGCACAACGATATAGTTGTAGCTGAAGTGACAAATCTGAACTACCCATTTTGTGCACAGCCATGTGAATGTTGTCTTTTCCTATGATATACAAAACATTTCAGCCTGTTTTTTTTAAACTGCTATGACATTGCTGATTTAATAAACAGCTGCGAAGTTACGCCGTGTCCACATGGCCAAACTTAGGTTGATACCAATTCATAAAAATTGTCAAATTGCATGATTTCATAGCAAACCCGATCCCCCAAATGAATGGTTTTGACCAATAAAGTTGCTTCACTACACTGCTTGGTGTAACATGTATCCAGATACTGAAAAGGCACCCACAAAATAAAGGGTCATTTGCAGCGTGCATAATCATAAGTCATTGTAGCCCATTACAATGTAGGAAAAATAAGTCATCTTTCTATAGTAACCCAATTTAAATTCTTGAGATAAATTAGGCCAGCATGTCCATCTGTGGCAAAGTGCTCACCCAAATAAAAAATATGAACATTAGCTAGCTAAATAAGGTTAGCAAGATGCTGCTACACTTGACCGTGGTATTTGTTCATGTTTAGCAACTCCCAATTAGCGCATTCTCTAGGACAGGAAATTCCATTGAAAGCGGCATCAACTTCTGGGGATCCTGTCAACTGATCCTATTCAGTTTCAAACATCCATGCTGCACAGGCATCTGAACAATCCTTTAGGTTTAGTGCAATAACTGTTTTAAATACAAGAGGTCACTTGTGCCTGAATTCAACCCAAAACCAACAACTATTCAGTCAGTGTTAAGAGCAGTTTTATGTAACCAATCGGAAAGGCAAGCCAAGCTTGCCAGCAGCTCGATTTCCATTTGACTGACCATCAGCTTGGCACAACACTGAACTGTAGCAAACCAAAAGGATAACATTGAGTAAAAAGGTGTAGGTAATGCCAACATTAACCTTTTCACACACAAGTTCCAAATATCTTCAACAGTCGCCCCAGTGGGAGTTGATTTCATGCGCGTGATGTCAGAATGCACTCACCGTTCCAACATGTGGACATTTAACCCGCGCTGACCTCAGACCAAGGCACACTACCTGCTAATTTTCTAGAAGCCGTTTCAACTTCTAATTTTGCCTCATTCATTCACAAAAGTAGCCCATTTCACAGTTGCAGACCATTTAGATTTGAGAATTTAATGAGCTGGACAAACTTTCCTTCAAAAGAAAGCCCAAGCACTTCCCCAGATCAAGTATACAGTCCTTGCACATTTATTGCCTTCCTTACAAATAACTGTGGACATGCGTGTATTCCTATCAAAGTGCCTTATTTTCTGTGTCACGTGTTGTCGTTTCTACTGCATCGTACCGTAAGTATAATGTACTTAACGTTTTATTCATGCCTTCTGATTCTTGCCTAGATTGTAATGGACACGTGTGTAAAACACTTTTGAAGCTGGTACTAAATATGAGCTAATGCTAACGCCATACAATGCAGTCAGGTTATCACGTAAGCGTCTGTCAGACTTATGGTGATCTCAACTGGAGTACCCCATTGTCTTGAATGCACTGAAGTCGTCAGTTGATTTGAACACGGCATCAGAGTGTAAACTATGGTACCTCAGGGTTGCCAGATCAGACCCC